>NC_091170.1:28012842-28117842 GCF_040958095.1 Procambarus clarkii
GCTATGAACCCCGGGGACAGTCTGTGTGTGTGCATGTGTATGTATACATCTTGTGTCCTCTAGATGTATAAGGTCGAGCAATAGCTCTCTAGCCACGCCTTTCCATCTCCCGGGCTGTCGGTACAATGATTGTCATTCCTTCTGTTTCTCGTCGTAATTCTTGTAATGGTGTTTTAGGAATTAGTTTAATGCTTCTTGTGGCCGGGACCATGGACTTGCTATTCTTAACGTGAATACAAAAAACTTCCTGGTGTCTCTCCGGTTCGTTTGTGTCACCAACTTCTACCCTGTCCTTCTGTCATGGCCTTATGTGCATCATTTCAATTCCTTTTTATAACTTAAAAGTTGAAATCCTCCTGTGTGTGTGTGTGTGTGTGTGTGTGTTTGCTTGACTCTTGGACATATATTGATGATAATCCTATCTTGTGAACTTCCAGAAGAGGTTCGCGTCTCTTGGGACTAAGTTACAACAATTTTATTTTGTTTCATAGCGTCTTGATTTGTTTGAAACTTCTTAATATTCGTGAGTTTAACATTATTCCGTTAAAGCTAAATATAGTATTTGAAATTGGTGCGCTTAATTCACTCATTTCTTTTCAAGTTGAGATTTTGTAGCAAAAAGATTTAAACAAGAACGATATTTTTTAATGCTTAGAAATATATGAGAGTTTCCCCACCCATTTGTTGATATTATGTACTCAGCAACACCTCTGTATCTCTCACCTATCCTCAGCTAGTCGAACCCTCTTTCTCCTATTCACAGACTGCATCTAGCAGGAATATCTCTCGTCAACAATACACCTTTGTTGGCTCTCTCCTTCCCTTGAAACAATTCCCCCTTCAGTCCCTTCACCGAGACCCTCTCACCTGTCCCTGCGCCATAATCCCCTTCCCCTCAGCCCCCTGGACCTAGACCTCCCCTCGGCTCCTGGGTGCTCGGTGACGGACGGAGCTCCAGCGGATGGCTACAAACTCACAAGAATTTTCATAATCCGCTGATCGCGTTTCCGATATCCGATGCCCGGGCTGTCGGAGATGATACATATTTTGCCCAGAAGCCGTGTCCGAATAAGCAATGAGGCCAATGCATGTCATTCGCTCGCCACCTTCACTGAGACATGTGTCCCCCTCACGGAGGCTAAGTCCCCTCTTCACTTAGACAAGTTCCCCCTCACTGAGGCAGTTACCTCACTGAGGAGGATCCCCTCATCGACGGCATCTCCACACAGATGGCACCTCAGCCGTGATGTATTATCAAGAGGGTGGAAAGTTATAAAATATTTTGTTCTAGGTAGTGGTGACCTGTCAGCTATCTACCTGCTGTGATGGTGTTGGTGGGAATGGTGATGGTGGTGGTGTTGGTTGATGCGGTGGTGGTGATGCTGTAGGGGACGCTGGTGGGGGATTGATGTGTTGGTGAGTTTTCGATGCCTTTTGTTATCTTGAGAATGTTTGGTCTTTTAGTTGAGTACCTGTTAAAAGTACTTCTGAGATTCTTCTTCGTTGTGAGCGTGCTGGCTTGGCTGCTAGAGAGACGGTCTCGAGCTGACAAGGATCTCAGTTTGGAGTCATATTACATCCTCAAGATATCTGCGCATCTTCTTCTCTTGATATGTCATATATTTATATATTTTTCTCTATAAAATATTTCTCGTTTAGGTCTCCAATGATGTTACGAGGGATGTGAAAAGGGTATATATATATATATATATATATATATATATATATATATATATATATATATATATATATATATATATATATATATATATATATATATATATATATTGAAGGGAGTTCCACCTCTAGCTGGAAGAAGGGGGACCCATAGCCTCGGAGGAAACCACGCATAACGCATTAGAGGGAATGTTTAGATCCCCTCCAATACAGTTTCTGTGTGCTTTTCTCCTACCACCCCTTCCTTTTTTATTTGTTGTGCTTTATTATGCATTTATTATGTATTATATATATATATATATATATATATATATATATATATATATATATATATATATATATATATATATATATATATATATATATATATATATATATCTGGCCAACAATAAATCAGCAATGCCAGCCAGGTTCCGTCTGGCCATTCTCTCTGCAGTAAAATATTTAACACTGTGATAAAACGGAAAAGAGCAATAACACAGCCTGTTATGTTGTGTTTATGTTCTCTCCAATATTCTGAGCAGGTCTCTCCCAGGCCGACTATTAATGCTGAGCATGAGTGTCTCGTGAGAGTGTGAGCCCCTCACCTGATTTGGAGTACATCGTAAGTGCGCCCACTATCTTTCCCAAATTGGGTATCTGGAGTTCACTGCCGCTCACGTGATTGGTATGGGGCCCACTGCCGCCCACAGAATGGGTAAGGGGCCCACTACCGCCCACAGGATGGGTAAGGGGCCCACTACCGCCCACCGAATGGGTATGGGGCCCACTACCGCCCACAGGATAGGTATGGGGGACCACTATTACCCACTAGATAGGTATGGAGTGCATAACAATTTAACAAAGCTAAACTCTCTAATCATTCTTCTCAGACATGAGCCATCTGTCCAACCCAACCTTGCTACACAATTTTCAATGAGCCAGCTGTGAAACGTGGTTTCGGCAGCTGGCACAAGGCCCACACCCCTCCTGGAAGACAATTTCCTTTCCTGTCAAATGTTGCGCCGTAGTTCAGCTACACAAAGAATCGCTTATTGTTCAATAGGTTATCCAATATATATATATAAATATATATATATATATATAATATATATATATATATATATATATATATATATATATATATATATATATATATATATATATATATATACACACACACACACACACACACACACACACACACACACACACACACACACACACACACACACACACACACACACACACTTTATCGCTGTTTGCCAGTCTGCTGGTCTAGAACCCTGTGTTGCGGCTTCTCTCTCTGTCTCTCCCTCCCCTCTCTCTCTCTCTCTCTCTCTCTCTCTCTCTCTCTCTCTCTCTCTCTCTCTCTCAACACACATCGCGTTAAATGTACAAAATATTCTTTAATCATTACAAATTAACATAATGGTCTGCCTGTCGTCCGTGGCGTAAATTACCCACAATAAACCACCTCATTCAACAATGTCACACAAGTACTTTTATGAGCTTAATGAACCATTTGTATAACTCATTGTTATTATTATTATTATTATTATTATTATTATTATTATTATTATTATTATTATTATTATTATTATTAAACTTAGGTTTGTTGTTCTTATATTATTTTTCACGTTACTTAATTGCTTTTTCTGTACAATTATTTGTGCGGAAATATTTTAAACTGAATTTCATTTTCTGATATTAGCCATTCCATTGCGAGGTGTTTGAAATGCTGCAGTGACTGCATATTTTGGTTGCCGACCTGTTGCCAAAACGATTTCCATAACCTGGTGTATTTTAGTTGTAATGAGCGTCGATATTGTTCAGAACGAGCTGGGGAATGAGTATTGGGTTGAGGCCTGTTGGACCACGTATGTGGTGTATTGTTCTGGTGGGAGAGAGGTGCAGGGAAGCGAATGTGGGAGAATATTTGCCCTCTGTCCGCTGTGTAAAATACACATAGACAAGCCAGAACTCCTCCGTGTGAGCGAGGCTAAATGTACAGCATTGGGGAGGCAGGATTAGGTTAAGTTTTCACTAGTTCGTGGTCGTGTCCTACAGTTTGACTGACAGCTTTTTTGATGTGTCGGTTGACCACAATCAGCAGTTTTGTGGCTAGTTCTTCACGATGGATCTACTTGGTACATATAGAGTGTCAGATATATCTGAGTGACACGTATATTTCATAGCACAATTAGCTGCATCATCTTTCATATATGCCTAGTAAAGGAGTAGAAGATGCGTAGGAAAATTCTCGTAGCCTATGCGGGTGGTCAAGACGGTGGACGTCGATGCACTGAGGGAAGACGTGGGGCAAGCAACCTTTATCTTCAACTTAAAGCCCAGATTCTGCAAGGAATTCGGTCGTCAGGAAAGTTAATTTTAAACGCAACGTGTACAACTTCCCTAGTTAGCAGGGCACGTTGATCTAAACCTCACTTCCTCATAGTAACTATTAGGTAAGTACCACCCCATCACTTCACCACCACCACCACTAACATCTCACCCCACCACAGCTATACCTCTTCATTATTTCACACCTCATTCTTCATCTAATTGACAACTCCACCACGCCAATATGTTTTTATTCATACTGCCACCAACACTACCACTGACACACTACCCATGGCATAGCCACACTTCAACCTTCCTCAACACACTACCAACGTCTGTGGGGGGGGGGTGCATGAGCGTGTCCAAGCTTCCCTATACTTGCACAGAGCTCTACAGTACATATAGATATCTGCCTCACATCAAGGTAAAATCTCTCTCAGTTCAATGCAATTTCTTTCTTATTCACAACACCACTCACTCATATTTTCTTATCATTAACTTTCAGAATCTTTCAGACGAATAGAAAAAAATTAGAATAGAAATCTAAGATTTCAGAATCATTATCTTTCAGAAGATTATGTAATTATTTTCCTTTACGAGGTTCTCATCTCCTACATATGTTTCACACTGGGGCATAGTCAAGTGAATCAGTTAAATAACATAGTATTGGAGTACAGGACATTGAAATATTCACGTGACTCTGATTTGCAACATAGTGAAGGAGTTCAGTCACTTGTCACAATCATGTGGCAAAGTTTTGTTGCAGATTTAAGGGACAGTCAGGTGACACAGTCAAGTGACAGTCAAGTGACACTCACAGAAGCTGTCAAAGGCACTCTAGGTTTATACTTCTTGGCTGGACGATATTTTTTTTTTCTTTTGAGATCATGTTTCTCTCCAAGTTTTTCTTCGGATATTTTTAATTTCTTGTCTAGGAGTTCTCTCTCTCTCTCTCTCTCTCTCTCTCTCTCTCTCTCTCTCTCTCTCTCTCTCTTTCTCTTTCTCTTTCTCTCTCTCTCTCTCTCTCTCTCTCTCTCTCTCTCTCTCTCTCTCTCTCATTATCGACAATTTTTGGCCAGCATGCCACAAAACACCAGTTCCTCTTTACCGTTGCTCGGTACAGGACAGAAGACAGGTTTTTAAATGTCGAAAACGTGTATAAAGCGCGTATAATTTAGCAGGAATCTGAAATTACCGAGATATTTTTTACCATGTCGTCAACGCATATTTTTACTGGCATCTCAATTAAAATTCTTGAATATATTTTTCTGGGACATCTTCGTTTGGAAATCATATCACTTTCCTAACCCTCGTCGCTCTGGAAATACGTGTCATTTTCGTCTGGAGTCAGAATACAATGGAGCTCTGTCATTTTCACCAATGTCATAGTCAGAAAATATTCCCCTCTACAAGGAGAATCTCTTTAATTCGCGTTTTAGTTGAAACAATCCTCGATATGCAGCTGCGTCACTTTCAACTCAGACGAACATGACAACAATCCCAGCTGATAGTGATTTAAATCGCGCTTAAATTTATCTCTGAATGAATGATTGAAGCTGGAGGTTAAATATCCCATTGTACCTTACACGCTTAATTAAAGGTGTATAACAGGTCGCTGCTGGAGGAGACTACTCGGGCCCTTTTGAAGCCAAGAGATTAAACAGGATCAACGGATTAATTAGCGTATTTTTTGGATATAAGTTTTCGTGATATTACGTCTCTTCGATAGTTCAATTATACGAAAACATGCGTTTTTGGCCAACATAGTAAGTGATTACGAACTAAGGAGGCTGGGGGGGCTTTTGTTTGTTTCTTTGTTTTTTTTGTGTATGTGTGCATGTGTTGGTTTCTTTGTGTTTTTTTGTGTGTGCGTGTGTTTGAGGTGACAGTGTGTTTATTTTATATTTTTACCTGCAGATCCAAGCTATTATGTTGACCAAACCACACCCTAGAAGGTGAAGGGACGACGATGTTTCGGTCCATCCTGGACCATTCTCAAGTCAATTAGAATGATCACAATGGACTTGAGAATGGTCCAGGACGGATCGAAACGTCGTCGTCCCTTCACCTTCTAGTGTGTGGTTTAGTCAACATACTTTAGCCACGTTATTGTGACTCATCGACTGCATCCAAGCTATTAGCTCTTGGATCCCAGCTTTCTACCCAGCCTACTTTTTCTCAATTTCTACTACTTATGTTTCTCTTTAACACACAAACAAATCCCCAGGAAGCAGCCTAAGGAGCTGGCTAACCCACAGGTACCAATTTACTGCTAGTTGAACAGGTGCATCAGGGTGAAAGAAACTGTTCATTTGTTTCTGCCTCGGCCGGGAATGGAACGCGGACTCATAGGATTTCGACAGCCGAGCGATATCCACTCAGCCGCGAGATCTCGAGTGAGTGTGTGTAGTGTTCGTGTGTGTGTGTGTGTGGCTGTGTGATGATTTTCTCACTTCCGCTTAGTTGAATGGTACACTATAAGAGTCCTTGTCCCATAACAGAGTCACCAATCAGTTCACTCTACTGTATCACAACCCCAATCTACCACATCATCGCATCATATTATACAACACCACAAAACACTCCCGCCCACTCCAGAATACGTCCAATTGCACCTCACTTCTTTTCACGACGCTACATGGTACATCCCCACACAACGTTACACCTCGCAATACACATCCCCAGACACCATCATTACACAATCATCCAACAGTCGTTACACAACACAGTTCAGCGTTACGGCAACAATGGATCCTCTCACACGCACACAAGCGTTACAGCCAATCACAGGGGACCTCACTCCAATTATTCACGCACATGCACACACTTCCCCAGGATGCAGGCCGTAACAGCTGCCTAACTTCCAGGTACCTGTTTACTGCTAGGTGAAGAGGAGCATCAGGTAAGATAAACTCTGTCTATTTGTTTCTGTCTCGCCCGGGAATTGAACCCGGGTCCATAGGACCCCCCAGAGTGTTGTCCACTCGGCAGCATGGACCTTTGTTCTCACCTATTTGTGCTTTCGGGGGTTGAGCTCTGGCTCTTTGGTCCCGCCTCTTAGCAGTCAATCAACTGATGTACACGTTCATGAGCTTACTGGGCTCTATGGGTGTGTGTGTTTGTGTCTATTGTGTGTGTGTGTGTGTGTGTGTGTGTGTGTGTGTGTGTGTGTGTGTGTGTGTGTGTGTGTGTGTGTGTGTGTGTGTGTGTGTGTGTGTGTGTGTGTATGTCTGTGTTTAAGAATGTGTATTTTTAATAAAAAAGTAAGGAAAGAAGCTAGAGGGTAGGAAGCCTGTGCAGTGGGCAACCGACGGATGGAAAGTCGAACCCAGGAGCCTGAAATTCATTACAGAAAATCATATAAACGTCAACACATATAGGTGAGCACACACACACTCGTCCTACCGGTGCTAATCACAAACACCAACAGGTCAAGTCAATCAATTCTCGCCAACAATGTTATCTCCCAGACACAAGCTAAGGCTTCTCATCACGCAACCTCCGCAATTCTTCTCTACCACAGTAAGATCACTAGGACTGTTGAACCTCTCCTTAGTGAGCTTAGAAAGTTGTGCTTCATCTTGGTTCTCTTAGACTGGATTAATTAGCAAAGATAGGAGTGGAAGCTGCAGTGTTGATTACGTGTAGGTTGTCATAATGCAATTTTTTTGTGGAGAGAGAGAGAGAGAGAGAGAGAGAGAGAGAGAGAGAGAGAGAGAGAGAGAGAGAGAGAGAGAGAGAGAGAGAGAGAGAGAGAGAGAGAGAGAGAGAGAGAGAGAGAGAGAGAGAGAGAGAGAGAGAGAGAGAGAGAGAGAGAGAGAGAGAGAGAGAGAGAGAGAGAGAGAGAGAGAGAGAGAGAGAGAGAGAGAGAGAGAAAGAGAGAGAGAGAGAGAGAGAGAGAGAGAGAGAGAGAGAGAGAGAGAGAGAGAGAGAGAGAGAGAGAGAGAGAGAGAGAGAGAGAGAGATATCAAGCAACTAATAAAAGTTTTCGGTTCCAAGCAAAGTTCCTTAAAAAATCAAAGACTTTAAAACCTAATTATAAACTTAGGTAAACAACTCTCTTCATATTAAAAAATAAAAATCATAAGATCATTTCTGAACTGTTGAGAGTAAAAACTATATTTTGTATCCATCACAAGCGGCGGAGCATAGTTCATATTAATAAATAATTAGCGAAAGTTTAATTTTCAAACATTGTTATCAATTAATAATTTGATCACAATTTGCGAAAATGAGAACGAAATCATAGAAAGTTTGGTTCGTGCTCAAAACACAACAATATTACTTAATGATCTTCAGTAACAAATAAAGAGTCTTGCAGGGTTGGCGTTCGATACCCTATGGTCCAAGTAATTGAAGTCAACAGGCCCATTATGCTGATAAATCGCTCAGAAACTGATAGTTGGCCTAATTTGTTGCTTAACTTCTAGCTAGTTACTTTATTGATAGAGTTACCAGGGCTTCTGGCAGTTGGTACCCCCGTTAAATTGGCCAGTACACAAATGAATAACTGGGTAACTGGATGATTAATAAACTGAATGACTGAATTTATATATGGCAGACAATTATTATTTGCATTATTTATTTTAAAACATGTTTTTAACTTTTTCTAGCATTCTACTGATAAGAATGATAAGGAATAAGAATAAGGGTAGATTAATAATAAGGACAGCAACGAGAAAGTCAGTATGAGCGATGTGGAGGAGTCGAACCCACACTCTGGGTACACCCAAGCACACGTCTTACACAACTACACCACAACGTGCAAAAAACAATGCAACCTATCGTGGTGTGGATGTACAGTGGTCTAAGACGTATTTTTAGGAGTATTCAGAGTACAGGTTCGAGTCCCCCTTATGGCTGCTACTGATTTTTTCATGGACAGCACGTTAATGTCGTTTCGTTATGCAATAATAATAATAATAATAGTAATAGTAATAATGAAAATAATAAGAAAAATAGGTGCAAAAGGAAACAGAATGTGTTCACCTTACTTAGCTTCACAGCAGCTCTCTTTACTATTAATAAACAGACACGCATGAGACGTGAGGTTCCACTGCCACACAGATGTTCCGTTTGCACGAACAAAGCCATTCCGACGCTCATGTCAATCCCAAACCAGGAAAATTATAGAGCACGTTTGGGCAGGAGGTTGTCCAACAAACTCTGCCGTTTTGACAGTTTAGACAACTTGCAAATAACTATTAATTCTGTAAAAAATAAGTATACTCGGATCGCTAGCTTTTAAAATCAAAATGGCTTTCACGTGTCAAACAAAAACAAAAAAAACCGCTTCTACTACGAAAAAACAAATTCAGAAAACGACAGTTTGAAAATACAAAACAAAAATATTGTGACTGGAAGCTGAATTAAAGCTATATACTGACCCATGAGTAATAAGACTCCTACTCATGGGTCAATATCTGCTAGTAAATGAGTTTATGGAGTGAGATTAAGATGAAGAGAGAGAGAGAGAGAGAGAGAGAGAGAGAGAGAGAGAAGCTTCTCTTTCGGTCATTCTCGTTGCCATAGGACTGTGCAAATGCTGTTCTCGGCATAATGAAGGAAATCTGATCCTACACTATGACTGGCTCTATAAAACAAAAATAAACCGGTCCTGCTTGTCTCCATAATGCAGCCCGACGGTCGCCATTATCAACTGCCAATAGATGAACGTCAGTGTGCGTGGTGACACTAATTAACTTGATGTCTCGAGAGAGAGATAGAGAGCGAGACAAACAGAAAGAGGCAGAGAGAAAGTGAGAAATAAATTCGGAGAAAGAAAGGGGGGAAATGCATTCAGAAACTAAGCGGATGATAGATTTTTTATATCTTTTCATTGTCATTTTGTCATTCATATATATTGCGTATTTCCAGAGCACTTCTGGTATCGTTTGACGTTTTTGTTTTGACGATCAGCTGATATTTGTTGACATTTGTAATTTGACATCAGCTGATATATGTTGACATTTGTAATTTAGACATCAGCTGATATTTGTTGACATTTTTAATTTAGACATCAGATGATTATTGTTGACATTTTATCTTTATATTTTAGACATCAGCTGGTGTTTGTTGACATGCATTAGGTATGAATGAATGATGTATAATGATGAATGTATGTGTAGTCTGGTGGTATTTGCAACGAGTGTGGATGAATTGGGATGAACTATTTCATGAGTATGGGTGAACTGTCATTCTTTTTCTCTGTACCTCATTTCCAATACAGGTACCAATAGAGTATACTATTGGACGAGTATGCTATTGGATGTAATCAATATAAAAAAAAAATTGTACAAAATTCAGGTATTGACTTGTTGGATGTCAAAGGGACTAGGAAGGCCATAAGCTCTATAATATAGTTGTAAACTGTTAAGTGAGGCAGTATAGTATTTTTACTGTTTTACATTTACTTTTTATTAATAATATGTAAAAAATAAATTTAATGAAAAGATGAATGTCTATATTTTTTAACGTAACAACTATCACCCTCGTAAGTTAATTAGACTGAAGAAACAGAAGAAGAAAGTGAGGCCACTTTGAAGTAGATGGGTAGATGAAGTAGATGAAGACAAGGTTAAATATTAGGTTAGGTGAACTATTGAAGCCACAAGCTTTCCTCTGGATTGTACCAAGAACTTTATTAGATGAATAGCAAACTTTTACGTAAATGCCACTTTGTAATGGAGTTTTTGGAAGTCTGTATCATGCAAAGTTCCCAGAATAATTCTAATGTGATTGTGATGTCGATATTTTTGGTACCAGTTTGAAATTTTGTTTACAAGTTCATGAAGTTGGTTATCAGCAGAAGTTTGATCTGATGAGTGAGACTTAAGACATCACCAGATGAGATACTTAAGAATCCAAGTGGTTTGTGAGATACGAGGCATCACCAGTTGAGCGACTGCTAGCACGCTCACACTTGTGATGTGAGCAAAGATCACAGAGTTCTGGATTTTTCCGAAACAATTCAATCAGGATAGATAGACTCTTCCATCCCTCTCTCTCTCTCTCTCTCTCTCTCTCTCTCTCTCTCTCTCTCTCTCTCTCTCTCTCTCTCTCTCTCTCTCTCTCTTTCGCTTTGTCTTTCTCTCCCTTTCTTCCTCCCCTTCCATTGAATATTTTTTGGGTAAACTTCATTACGCTCGTTATTTCTTCGTGACATCTTCATACAATCCTCCCTCACGACAATTGTTCTTTCTCCATCAGTACACTTATTCTTTCTCCATCACTACAGTTATTCTTTCTCCATCACTACAGTTATTCTTTCTCCATCACTATAATTATTCTTTCTCCATCACTACAGTTATTCTTTCTCCATTACTATAATTATTCTTTCTCCATCACTACAGTTATTCTTTCTCCATCACTACATTTATTCTTTCTCCATCACTACAGTTATTCTTTCTCCATCACTATAATTATTCTTCTTCGCCATTATTAAAGTCAAATCATCTCCGTCACTATACTTACTCATTCTCCCTCACATGACCTGCTCCTTCACTACGCTTAGTCCTTTGTCCCTCATTTAGACCAACACAATCTTCTTCACAATTCATATTCCTATTCCCTTAGTACCCTTACTCCCTCTCCCTGACTAAGCTCCCTCACAGCACAGGACAGTCCCTAACATTTAACTACCCCATTACCTCTCCCCACCCACCTCTCCCTCGTGAATTGCAATAGCACTCGACTCTTCCACTCCTCTGTTTCAATCTTCCTTTGCAAAGGCTTCTTTCTCGCTCGGACACCCCTCTAATTCTTAAACTTCACTATCTACTCCCATAGCCACTCTTTAGCACCCCATTCGCTACCCACTTTCCATTCACATCCCACATCATCATCTCCATCTCTCCCCTGTGCACTCCCCCCTCCCAATAGGGGAACTGTGCAAAGTGTGCCCAATGTGTTATCCACTAGTCAACTGTCATGGGAAGGATGGGAACATTTAATCCTCTTTGTGCCTTAATCTATTATGTATTTAGCTGCGACGGAGATTAAATATTTTTTAAAAAATGTTTTTTTGTAACTTATAAGTTGTTATGAAAATAGGAAGGAGTAAGTTTCATTGCCACTTGTGATGGAGCATAGTGCCTCTTGTGAGGGAGCATAGTGCCTCTTGTGAGGTGGTATAGTGCCTCGTGTGAGGTATCATAGTGCCTCTTGTGAGGGAGTATAGTGCCTCTTGAGAGGTGCCATAGTGTCTCTTGTGAGGGAGCATAGTGCCTCTTGTCAGGTGGCATAGTGCCTCTTGTGAGGGAGCATAGTGCCTCTTGTGAGGGAGATGACAGACAATGATCACAAGCTGCTTGGCCGCGTCCTCCAAGCTCCAAGCTGCGATGAGTAATGACGTCACTATAAAATTTCCCACAGTGGAAGCCGGATGGAAACAAATGCATGCAAACTGCTTTAATACACGCGCTTTCAGTGAACAAATTTTGCTTTGACACGTTGCAATGCATTTGGGCCTGATTTGAATACGGATAGAGCACAATTGCTGGCCGCGTTCCGCATTTGCAACACCAATAATTTCCTATTTATTGAATAAGGGAGACATAAACATCAATCTGACCAAATTCCCTTCTAAATTTGCATAAATAGACTATTTGGACAGTCAGTTATAAACAAAATGGGTCAGTGATTATTTTAGATTTTCATTTGAGCTCTGAATGTGACGTTCTGCAGATATATGAAATGCAATGGTTCGACCAGCTTGTGATTTGCATATAGATGCCCTGTCAGTCTAGCTCTCTCATTTATATATATATATATATATATATATATATATATATATATATATATATATATATATATATATATATATATATATATATATATATATATATATATATATTTATTTATTTATTTATAATAAAGATGAATCACACAGCCGAATAAGACTTATAGGTTGCATGTAGGAACTAGGAAGGTGTCAGCATTGAGGAACCAGCATGGTGTGAGCATGGTGGTACTGCAATGATGTCAGCATGGAATGAAAACCTAAACATAGCAGCATGGAAGCATAAGAGTGAAGGCATCAGCGTGACGAATAAGCATGTTGGAGTTAACGTACTGGCGTCAGTGTTATACATGCCACGTTTCTAAAGGGCTTTTCTCTTTAGGAAAATGCACAGGATGTCAATCAAAATGCAGATTGCATTCCGGTTGAATAAAACGTGAAGCATGAAACAATTTCTAGGTGACAAAAAAACAGAAGCTCTTGCATATATTTTTACTTCTATATTTTTGTTTTGGTTAGACAAAATCTCATAGTTTCTTTAGCTATTATTTACATGTTTTAAAGGTATTAAATTGATTTATGTTTTATATTATTAAAATTTTATTAATATAATAAAACACGATAATAATAATAATTATATAATAATAAATTATTCCTCTGGCTTATACCCTAACTGTTAAATTATGCCATTACATCTGCTACTTAATGGTATCGCAAGTCATTTTTATAATGAACAAAAGGTTTGATCAAAGTGAACTGAACTATGGAGATACATAACCTAGCTTTGTGTATCAAGTATAATAATAATTTTTTTATAAGATGATTGAAGTTTTGAATGAAAGGCACTAGATATAAACACCCATATGCTTCTGAAAGGCTCAAATGTATCAGGATTGAATCCAACACCCGAGCAAGATTTATAAGGTGCTCAATCTCACAAGCTGCAATACATTATGACTCAAGCACAATATATATACTCTTTGTCTTCTTTTTAGACCAGTGTTTCAAATGAATATCCATTCATAAGATAAGTGTATCATTTTTGCCCATTGGTCGCACAAAACAAGTGAATTTTTAATATATATTTTATAATTCTTATATTAGAATGTACGTATGTCTGTTCCAGGCTGGAGGTCAGATGCTTATCACTAGATTCTCCAAATTTTCCACAATGGTAGCTGTGGGTTACATGTCCATAATGGTAGGGTCGCCACCATTCAATGGGCAAAGTGCCACAGAATATATTGTGAACCTTATGCCGATTCTGTTATAACAAATAATTTTTGAAATATCGCAAAATGTTATAGAGGGATTTTTTAAATATGTCAATAAATTATAGGTATGAGTCTTGGGCTGTAATAGATCAATGAGAGAGAGAGAGAGAGAGAGAGAGAGAGAGAGAGAGAGAGAGAGAGAGAGAGAGAGAGAGAGAGAGAGAGAGAGAGAGAGAGAGAGAGAGAGAATAATTTCAGAACGCTCTCTCCTCACCCCTTTCTCACTGCGGCAAACTGCTAGCTAGAAACGTATAAGATAACACTGCACACAGAATTTTTTTATTGTTTGTTATATGTATAGGAAGGGAGGGGAATTATCAGGGAAAGTGCCAAGCCATTACGACTATATAGCACCTGGAAGTGGTCAGGATAAAGAAACGGGATGGGACGGGGGGTTAGGAATGGTGTCCAACCTCTTAGACGGTCGGGGATTGAAAGCCGACTTGCATGAAGCGAGACCGTCGCCCTAACGTCCAGCGAATATACTGCCTCTAATTCAATTTTTAACTACCCATCATTTTAATCTGTACATTTTATGAGCACACAACTCAGGAAATATATTTTATCAAGCGTCTCGCACAGAAACATTTCGTCAAGTTTGCGTTGTACAATTTTTTTCCAAAGTATCGCATTTTTTGTTATCGTCGAATCTTTTGGTTTCTTGCGTAAACTTGCGTCTTATAGAGTCTAGACCATAATATTTGGCACAACATATATGGGTCATATATATACACCTCACGATAAATCCCTCCAATTGTGAAATGTTTTCCTCCAACACAAGTATCGTAAATAGAGTAACAGCCACTTTGTACGGTGTTCCTACAATTAGTCCTACAGACTGCACCCTTCTCGAAGCATCTCTTTGGCTAACACCATTAAAGAGATCCTAGGAAAGAAAAACATTGACCTCAATATGTTGGAAGCTTCTGATGCATCTTGCTTCCTACTAGGGTTCCTATCTCTAACGAGGCTAACCTACTACTTGAAGTGTGCCCCAGCTTCCAACAGCCCAAGGAACAAACAGCACGGCATCCTATTGAAGACTATGTTAGAAAAAGTTACCTCTCAATTCACCTCTCACCTCACAAAATAATCCAGGCTTCCAGTCATACTCCGGAGCTTCAGGGACCTCGTCAAGGACATTCTACCAGATAATTAAGGTGAGTCAAAGAAGATAAATGATCACAGCTTTGCAGAAAGCACTGATAAATAGTGTTTCCTTGCAGTCCTAGTACCAGGATCAACTCTATGAAATAACAACAAACAATCCAGCTCGATAAACAAACTGTAGCTTTCTTCAACTGAGTAATAGTCATGCTCTCTTCGCAACTATGAGAGCTCCCCATGCAAAGGATACACCTTAGGCTGCACTCATGTCTGCAACAAATCCACATCTTGACCTGCTACACCTCCATGTTGCAGCTGATTTTCCCCTTACTGCCTGAATCCACACAAGTATATTGGTGTATTTGCAGAGAGGTTGATGAAGATGAGTTGCATGATCTGTTATGTGGAAATCCCAAGATATTTATCTTGGGATTACCCAAGACGCGGCTCCTCACCAGGAGGAGTCGCGTCTCTGCCCAGTGTTCATCAGATTAAGAGCCCCGTTGAACAGAATTTGGCGCTGCCTATTCTCATCAACAATGGCCAAATGTTCGTTATTCCAGCCGCCTAGACCTATGTTTACAAGTGAAAAATACTTCTGAGGTTTCCCAAGTGTTTACTTTTCAAAATCTTTTTCAAATAACAGTGCTTCACTGCCTTCGTTTGTTTGAGTCACAGTTCTCTAAATATTTACACACATATTGCAGATACAAATAACCTGCCGCACCTAGCTTAAAATATAACCTAGCTTAAAGATCGTCCATATACCATATACAAATATGATATCAAAATATAATTAATTCCTATTCATTTTTCATTGTACCTCACCTCACTTCATCTCTCTCTCCTGCCTATATATATGTCCAATACTTGACTTGTAAATCATTCCTTATGAAGATGAATTTATATACAAAAGTACTTAAGGAAATTCCTGTTTCAATTCTTCCTCCGTGGTCTGACACTGTCACCAAATACAAATTATATATTATGAATTTATCTGTGACAAAATACCGTTTTTCAATGCAAAGAACATTAACATTGCGGAACGCGTCCTTGCAGTCCGCTGTCGATTACACGAGCGTTGCCTCAGGATTATATTTGACGTGGGAGAAGAAACCCAGATTAAAAATTTACATAATTTATTTAACAGAAAAATGGATAGTCACTCCAATTACCTTTAGGCAAAATATCATTACAGCCCACAGAAGTCTGAAGTTTGGTACTGACAGACGCTACAGTATAGAAAGGAAAGCAATATTCTGTTACCTGCTTCAGAATTCTGATCTGGAAATGTGGTGTGTAAACAGCTTCGATGTTGCGATATAGATAGCCTCCCCAACGGTGATTAACTATCCGGGCAGTTTTAGTGTGCATAACGAGCGGGTCGTTAAGCTCTGGGGTTTTAATGAGGAGCAAATTGCGGGTTATTAATGAGGGGAAGATGTTGTGAAGGGAAGATTTTGAGCAAGGGGGGGGGGAGGATGAGGGGGGACTATGAAGACTGGAGAGATGAATGGCCATATATTCAACAGTCTGGCTTCCTGACTGGCCTTGGTTTTTCTTGTTTCGAAAATGTTATTGTGTTTTTTCCAGTTGCATTTTAATTTTATAGGAGCCGTTTTGTACCATTATCAGTAAAAATATATATTTGAATCGTTCAACTGACGTTGTTTGTAACTGTCGATTAAAGGTTTGAAATATTTATTCTTAAACAAGGGTTAAAATGTTACTGTTAAATCGAAGAATGCTTGTAACTAATTACTATAATAACTAGAGCTAAAATCTGAATTTCAATCATCGAGTTTATAGTAACAAGTGAAGTGAGAATCGTGATGAATAAAGAACATTGAATATAGTTGACCACACCGCACACTAGAAGGTGAAGGGACGACGACGTCTCCAGTTGGCCCCCTACTGGAGACGTCAGTTAATGATTCTCCTTTCTGGTTTCCCAAGCTTATTCGGTTCTTGTTGGAGACTCAGTCAATGATTTCCATTGCTGGTGTTCCAAGCTTCGGTGCTGGTGCTCGACATATGGTGCAACTGAAGTACGACTATAATGACGATTGCATATATATTATATATATAAATTCTCCCCTCGACCTTTTTTTCCAGCTTTCCTTCAATTCATTAATCTATTCCTCTCCACTTCCTCTACTGCTTCCTATTTATACTGCTCTTGATCATCCTTTTTTCACCTTTCAATCCTTCTCTTCCTTCCCTAAGTCCTTTATCTGTGTCCTTTATCCGTGTCCGGTGTAATTCCTTCAATCTCTTCCCTTCTCCGCCCTTTTATCTTCATTCTTCATAATACCGCAACTCCCTTCCGCTAATTCCTTTTCAACTTCGTTGTAATATATTTATTTTAATGCAATTTTTCTGTTATTTTTCAGTATACGGTAAAATTCCTGATTGCTTGTGAATTATTTAGTTCTCTCTCTCTCTCTCTCTCTCTCTCTCTCTCTCTCTCTCTCTCTCTCTCTCTCTCTCTCTCTCTCTCTCTCTCTCTCTCTCTCTCTCTTTCTCCCTCTCTCTCTCTCTCTCGTCCCCCTCCTCCTCTCTCTGTCTGTCTGTCTCTCTCTCTCCATCTATTTTTTCTCCTCCTCACCTTGTGATCCCCGGTGTACCGTGGGGGATGACCAGAGGGCCAGATACCATCCGTATCTCACCTTCCATCACCCTTCTGTATGTCAGGTTACATTGCTCGTTACTCACGACACTGATGTCTGATTGCACTGGCTCACGATGTTGCAAATTGACTTGGGACCGAATCAAGCCGCTGCAGACTGGTTCAAGAGGAGGGGTGTTAATTATGTAGTTGATGGAGCGCTGCGTGTCTCTCTGGGGGAAACAACTAGTTATGAGTTGTTATTAAAGTGACCTCGATTGCTGAGTACTGTGTCAAAAGTTATTAAGAAGGTAATTCTCTACTTTGTTCATTATCAGTTCTAATAGGAGCTGCGTATGCAGACGATGAGTCACAATACCGTGGCTGAAGGAATGATCAAACACAATTATAAAGTCGATTTTGATAATGGTCCAGGACGGACCGAAACGTCGTCGTCTCTTCATCGACTGGTGTGTGGTTTTGTCAACATATTAATTGCGTATTTGCATAAATGTATATTGTATTATTTTGGGTATTATATAAAGTTATTTGCTGGAATAAGTATAGATTATTAATAAGTAAATGTTTCGATAAGTAGAAGACATTTCTGTACTAGTTTGTGGACCGAATACCTCAGAGATAAATAGTTGCACTTATCACTGAGGTTACATACTAAAAGATTAAAACAATTGAGTGAACAGTTGAGTTGAAAACTCCGAGCTCGTGGGAAGAAGGGAGGGAATTATCAGGATAAAGCGCCAAGCTATTACGAATATACAACACTTGGAAGGTTCACGATTATGATTTGGGATGGGACGGGTCTGAGCACTTGAACTTACGTCCCATTTTAGCGAAATAAATGGCTTAAAAGAGATTAAGATCTAATTAATAACGAATGGAAGCCTGTGATGAAAAGTCGTTGTTAGAGGAAGTCTCATGGCTCCCAAATCTGTCTTAAATTTACAAGAAAACAACTTGCCTTCAGAATATACGTGTACGGTGAAAGATGCTGTATTCATATGGTGGTAGATAAGAAGTTTAAGTAATCCTAAAGGCGTTTCCCAGGCATTGCTAGAATATTTAAAAAGGGGTAAAAAACTGATTTAAAATCAAAGGAAATGTGTGTATGTGTATTTATGATTTTAATTTACTATTCCAGCCTGCAAGATTGAGCTGTTAACTCCTGGACCCCCGCCTTTCTAACTGATTTCTGACCCATACTTTCACACACACTCACACATAGTGTGTGTGTGTGTGTGTGTGTGTGTGCGTGTGTGCGTGCGTGCGTGCGCACGTTCAAGTGGTTGCGTGAACATATGTCACACAAATCATGACCCTGATTGCACATACTTTCACACCATTGACGGTATGTTACCTGCCGACAGCCTGATATCCGCTCTCTCTCGTCTCCCTCAACCCCGGCAATACCCAAGTACAGATTACCACCACATAATCACCCGATCCATCACTCCCTTGCCTCTTGTTGACCATAAATCATGCGCCCAACCCCATCAGACTCTCCTGCTAGCAGGTCCGCATCGCTCTTGATCATTCCTAATCCATCATCCCCTTTTATGTGATCATGACTTCATGGGCGCATGTTGGGTGTCCAGGACTTACAAGACATGAAGGATAGGTTCTTGACATCATTTGCTGTTTTGTTTATCATAAGTAGGGGCATACACGCTCCAAAATACACTTGCGTTGAGAGGTGTGTACATGGTCAAACCTGGCATACGTAATATACATATATCTATACATACTCTCAGAAAATACGTAAGTATATTTAAGGAGCACAAAATCTTCCACGCGGGTGGTGCCACTGCCATGAGGCATGCGATATGAACAGCGAGTATAGCATGATATAACAAATATATTATATTTGGGGTTATTTAAGTCAAAAAGTAACTTCATTATTATGTTTAATATAACTGGAACCATTATAATTCGGTCATTACATTGTTGGAAGGATGCGAAAACTCAGGTAGAGTTTGGTTGATGAAGATCAATAATTGTAGTCAAAACTAAGCAGCAATCTTATGTTGTGTTGACGTTCGTAGTGACTGAGATAAGAGAAGATAAGTGAAGAGTGGGAGGAATGAAGGATGAGCAATTTTCCTGAGAGAGTCTTCTGAAAAATGTGACGTGTTTGAAGATGTTAATTTCGATGAAGTGTTACCATGTATCATCAAGACTCAACACGCATGGCCAGACGTCATCACTCATCCTCACACGCCTCCAAGGCATCAATAAGGCGTCGCCACGTATCATCACACATCACCAAGCATCACCACTCATCACATCTCTATCGCATCTTAGCATAAACATATGCACACGCTCTCTCGCTTTTTAAGAGTACTTTCATTGTTCAGTGTACTCGAGTATAATGGGAGACATTATAATAATGATGTCTCATTTACATGAATTTCATGTACTATTCGATGGGAAAAGGTTAGCCATGCCAGTCACTAGAGCACCTGTTGTCATGCCGCTTCACACCATGAGTTTCACTTTAGCACCTGTTGTCACTAGAGTACCGCTTCAGACCATGACAGACACCACAGCACTTGTTATGCCACTATAGACGAACATCCCTGGAAACACAAACTGAAACTGTCTCTATTTTCTGCTTGTTACAACTTGTAATAAAGTTGTTACATCTTGGCTTAACGTGTTTATGACGTATTAGAAAGTTATTACAACTTTCTATATTAGGTGTTATAACTGGTTAGGTGTTAAAACTTGTTCGAACGTTATACCAACGTCGTAGTTTCGGTGTGTGTTTGGCGGAATTCGACCTCGGCTTGTTAGCGTGTCCAATTATTTTATTAACAAAATCAGTCCAAGCACTGCAACCATTGATAATCACGATACCTGTCCCATAACACCATGGATATCGTAAACTGCGACCGCCAATATATATCGGACCCTTCCACTGACAAACTGGATACATATATCACGTCTCTTATAACAACTAAAGTCTTCTAGGGTGCACCGGTTCCTGACTATAAATCAGATTGGATCGGCTATATAACGCGAGGCAGCCCAGACATCCTACAAATCGTCCCTTCAATCAAGCACCTGGTAACAGTGAGGCGGGTCTCGTAGGGGAACATTGCTTCCAGCTGGGTTATTTGTTTATGGTAAGCTGCGTTAATTAAGATGGTTAGTATAATTTGCTTTCTTAAAAGTTTCCTTCAAGGTGCGTGTGTGTGTGTGAGTGTGTGTGTACTCACCTAGTTGTACTCACCTAGTTGTGGTTGCGGGGGTTGAGCTTTGGCTCTTTCGTCCCGCCTCTCTACCGTCGATCAACTGATGTACAGATTCCTGAGCCTACTGGGCTCTGTCATATCTACATTTGAAACTGTGTATGGCGTCAACCTCCACCACATCACTTCCTAGTGCATTCCATTTATTACCTATTCGGTTAATCAGTAGTTACTACTGCTACTACTACACAGTTACTGCTGTGTGTGTGTGTGTGTGTGTGTGTGTGTGTGTGTGTGTGTGTGTGTGTGTGTGTGTGTGTGTGCGTGTGTGTGTGCGTGTGTGTGTGTGTGATTTGCATAAGCTGTTACGAATAAAGTTTATGATCCTGATAATGACAATGTCTACGCGCTATGCTGTTATTGTGACACTCTTATGTAATAAATGTTCTGTAATGTGTATGTAAACTTTCCCGGTTATAATATACAATAATTCATGAATACAGTTTTTTATATGACTTTAGTTGCATCTCATCATGAGGTCTGTAAGCATTGCTAGCAATAAGTTCCAAGGGGCAGCAATGCTCATAAATATTATACATACTTCTAAAGCACTAATACATTGCCAAGCAAGTGAGCAAAATAATAGACGCAATTTTTGCTAACGAACCACAAGTAATGTAATTTACATTAATCTCAACGAGCCCGCATATATATACAACATTGTGAACACTCGTTTGTTCTTGGTGTTATCACATCCCACACATACAATGGTTTATGCATTATGAATATGCTAATGGCATCATCAAAACTAAAATGAAACACAAAATACTGCATGTTAAGTATTCGACGAAGAGCAGTTAGAGGATATATATATGGACATCACTCTGGAGGTCGGCAGTTTCGTTCGTGGAGATCAGCAGCTGGGACTTGTTTTCATAGACCCCTAGTGCGTTTTTTTTAGTGTGTGTGTGTGTGTGTGTGTGTGTGTGTGTGTGTGTGTGTGTGTGTGTGTGTGTGTGTGTGTGTGTGTGTGTGTGTGTGTGTCTGTGTGTGTGTGTGGGTGAGTGAGTGTGTGTGTGTGTGTGTGTGTGTGTGTGTGTGTGTGTGTGTGTGTGTGTGTGTGTGTGTGTGTGTGGGTGAGTGTGTGTGTGCATAATTTGAATAATAACGCAATATCTTTGTTTCAAATAAAGTACAGAATTTGAACATTCCATGTTTCATCATTATACAACGTGGGACTCCACATAAACTATGCATCAGCCCACCAGGGGGTTCTAATCAGTGCCTGGCCGCTAGTTAACCTGATGCCGTATATGGGCAGCCAGCGATGCATATTTCATGATGCTGATGAAGAACAAGACCTAAACCCATTTTATACCGGAGAATATCTCAAAATTTAGACTGAGAAATCGACATTAATTATTTTGTTCTCAAGTCATTATTGTCCAAGCTTGATCTTTGATACAATAATAAGTTTAACCAAATTCCAATTACAAAAAAATGAGGTTATATTAAATAGGCTCCGTTTGAGAATTCATGAGATACATAAGAACAAAGGAGACTACTTCCACCTTGGTCCATACGAGACAACTCATTTAAATCCACCCAAACTTATTCATATATACAATATGTCTATCCTACGCTTGAAACAAGGGATTCCACGTCATTTGTGATGCCCGGTAATTAGCACCATTAATCAGCCAACTTATTTACCAACCATTATTTACCCAGGTCTTTCTTGAATTTAAACTTATTTAATTTATATCCATTGTTTCCCGTTTGTATATTTAACACTTAATTGTTCATATCCCCTTTGTTATACCCTTTCATCCCTTTAACACGTCAATCATGTCGAACCATTGCTCATCACCTTACTTGGGGATGTAAATTATGCATTTCTTAATCTCTCTTCATATTAGGTGTTTCGGACCGGAACTTCACCATTTCTCTATTTTCGCATGTGTGGGTTGGGTGTCAGATGTGTGGGTTGGGTGTCAGATGTGTGTGTTGGGAGTCAGATGTGTGTGTTGGGAGTCAGATGTGGGGGTTGGGAGTCTTTCTTTCAGTCCCGTTATTATTACTTCATTCCTGCTGAGGTCTCTAATTTCTAGGACAATTTTTTGTTATTCATATATATATATATATATATATATATATATATATATATATATATATATATATATATATATATATATATATATATATATAAAAAATATATATATATATATATATATATATATATATATATATATATATATATATATATATATATATATATATATATATATATATATATATATATATTAGTATATTTTGGTAGCAGTCTTTCCTGTAGACATATATTATTAAATATGACCGAAAAAGTAAGATTAATAATTCTAACACGAATTTTCTCAATCTTTCGTACATTACGCTTCACTGTTGGAGGTAAATCAAAAATCACTTCTCCAAAATTCATTTTTATTTCTAGTCTGACGCGACACGGGCGCGTTTCGTAAAACTTATTACATTTTCAAAGACTTCACAAATACACAACTGATTAGAACGTATCTCTGATTTTATATCTACATTTGAGTGAGGTGGGAAGGGTGATGTGGCATTAACACAAGACAGAACAGGAGGGGATATTAATAGGGTATTAAAAGTATCAACACAAGACAGAACAGAAACAATGGGTATTGAATAGAAGTGTTTGTAGAAAGCCTATTGGTCCATATTTCTTGATGCTTCTATATTGGAGCGGAGTCTTGAGGTGGGTAGAATATAGTTGTGCAATAATTGGCTGTTGATTGCTGGTGTTGACTTCTTGATGTGTAGTGCCTCGCAAACGTCAAGCCGCCTGCTATCGCTGTTTCTATCGATGATTTCTGTGTTGTTTACTAGGATTTCTCTGGCGATGGTTTGGTTATGGGAAGAGATTATATGTTCCTTAATGGAGCCCTGTTGCTTATGCAACAGCAACAGGGCAACTTATTGCTTATGCAACAACTGGCAACTGTTGCTTATGCAACAGCCCTGTTGCATAAGCAACAGGGCTCCATTAAGGAACATATAATCTCTTCCCATAACCAAACCATCGCCAGAGAAATCCTAGTAAACAACACAGAAATCATCGATAGATACAGCGATAGCAGGCGGCTTGACGTTTGCGAGGCACTACACATCAAGAAGTCAACACCAGCAATCAACAGCCAATTATTGCACAACTATATGCTACCCACCTCAAGACTCCGCTTCAATATAGAAGCATCAAGAAATATGGACCAATAGGCTTTCTACAAACACTTCTATTCAATACCCATTGTTTCTGTTCTGTCTTGTGTTGATACTTTTAATACCCTATTAATATCCCCTCCTGTTCTGTCTTGTGTTAATGCCACATCACCCTTCCCACCTCACTCATGTGTAGATATAAAATCAGAGATACGTTCTAATCAGTTGTGTATTTGTGAAGTCTTTGAAAATGTAATAAGTTTTACGAAACGCGCCCGTGTCGCGTCAGACTAGAAATAAAAATGAATTTTGGAGAAGTGATTTTTGATTTACCTCCAACAGTGAAGCGTAATGTACGAAAGATTGAGAAAATTCGTGTTAGAATTATTAATCTTACTTTTTCGGTCATATTTAATAATATATATATATATATATATATATATATATATATATATATATATATATATATATATATATATATATATATATATATACATATATATATTACAAACATACAGGCACTCAAACACATACTGTACATATTCAATTAAAATGACATAGTAAATCAATTCGGCAGTCCCAACGCGCATACTATTCAAACCGAACGTAATGGAACGAACACAGTTGAACTTCAATGATGCTTTGTTCAGCAGTTCCGCCCCAGGTTTATTTCAATGGAATATCTATAAATTTATCAGAATTGGAAGCCAGCAAAAGGCACTTTGATATCAATAGCTCCAATATCACATTGACGCTTATGCTGTTCATCGCACAGGGAGGGTATTGCCGCGTGATATGTTGTTCTGGGGTGTCGATGCAACACAGCACGCAACACTCTGACTCGTTGCTGTGGGATTTGTGTTACAATTGCACTTGGTGTTCCCAGGCAGCTGTCCGGAACACATCGGAGATGCTAGGAGGCTGCTGAAACTTGATGCAACTTTGCTGGAGATTATGTTCCTGTGTTATAATGATGCGTTAATTAATACTGTGATACACTAGTGCTCTGAAACCGTGTTACAGTGACGCTGTGATGAGATGCTATATTAATGCTAAGCTACTGCAATGCAGTTATGCTGTTGTATAGTGTTATATTGATGTTTTGACGAAGAGTTACAGTAATAATGTAACCATTCCACTACCATGTATATAATGGGTATGGTGGTGCTACCCGTAACTCTCCACAGAATTCCTGGGGTATACCTGTTGTTGGTTCTGGGAGTTAATTCTACTCCATGATTTACTTAGTCCAGCAGACTGTTGCTTGCAACGGGCCGCAGAGGCCCACATTTTCACTACAACCTGGTGGTTCAAACACTTCATGGAGGAACGTATCTATTTTTTGTTGAAAAGTTCCACTTTTTGTCTAGCAATATTTCTTATGCTTACCTGGAATTGAGTATTTATTAAACTAATTAAACCAAACGAATACACATTGCAAAGAACCAGTTTTGAGTATAATAAACGTCTCAATCACACTCCGGCCATCAACAATCGTTCTACAGAAGAACTTTATTTATACCTGAGTTTAACTAGGTTTTACCAAGGTTTACCAGCGTCGTTCAGGGACTATGAGAACCTTTCACTGTTTACTATAAGTTCTTCCAGTTTTTGTGAAGGGTCTTTCAGGGTTTACCAGGGCCTTTCAGGTGATTCCCCGATGGTTCCTTGGACTATCAAGCTCTAATGGCACAACACAACCAAGCAGCACACGAGAATATACTGATATGATATATAATGAATAATGAACTTCTATAGGTCTTAAACGGCAACTAATGCGCTCTTTTTGATGCCTATGACTCAACGTGGGTAAGTATTCCCAAGCATCCTGCCTTCTTAGCTGCCTATCGACCTAACATTATACTTACTTACTCATATACAATGAAATATAAAATAAAAATTATAATGTTAATTATTCGAGCTTATTCTCTAATGTTTTAATATCTTCCTCGCTCTTTCCCTCCAAAATACACTTAAGACTATTCTATAAACTTGAAGAACGCTGGGTAGGATATGAGGACAAAGTCATTTTCCTCCAAATAAAATATCTCACATATCCTCCAACTGCAGGAAACGTAGATGTTAGTAAGTCCCTTTTGCGTGATAATTCAAGGAGATGCTGGCGACAGCATCTTCCAGAGAGAGAGAGAGAGAGAGAGAGAGAGAGAGAGAGAGAGAGAGAGAGAGAGAGAGAGAGAGAGAGAGAGAGAGAGAGAGAGAGAGAGAGAGAGAGAGAGAAAGAGAGAAAGAGAGAGAGAGAGAGAGAGAGAGAGAGAGAGAGAGAGAGAGAGAGAGAGAGAGAGAGAGAGAGAGAGAGAGAGAGAGAGAGAGAGAGAGAGAGAGAGAGAGAGAGAGAGAGAGAGAGAGAGAGAGAGAGAGAGAGAGAGAGAGAGAAAGAGAGAGAGAGAGAGAGAGAGAGAAAGAAAGAGAGAGAGAGAGAGAGAGAGAGAGAGAGAGAGAGAGAGAGAGAGAGAGAGAGAGAGAGAGAGAGAGAGAAAGAGACTAGTGTTCCTTGGTTATAGAGCAGCAGTTTCTATACAATAAGCAAAATTTCGTGGTTGCACAAGAGGTAAAATGTCTGTAGGCGGAGGAGAGTGAGGAATTACAACAGAGGCCGAACCATGCACTTTCCTAGCTGTGTTAAGCTGTTCTTTCAAGGATTCAACGAGGGATTAACCGTGGATTTATTACTGCATCCGCTGGAGTCAGGAACTGGGTTTAGATCTACTTAAGAATATTCATTGTTTCCTAAATCCTGGCTTGTGCTCTGAGCCCAAATAAGTTTAATGTCGTTACATTAAATATATATATATATATATATATATATATATATATATATATATATATATATATATATATATATATATATATATATATATATATATACATATATATTTATATATATATATATATATTTATATATATATATAAATATATATATATATATATATATATATATATATATATATATATATATATATATATACATATAGTCTCCATTACTACTTCTTATAAACAGTATATATACTGCAATTATTTATTTAAATCAACAATAATAATATATAATAATATCATCCATGAACTTAACACAAACTCATCAAAATTCATATGCCGGGTTCATCCCCTCATTCCATCATATGAAAATCAACAAATCATTGATCACTACGGAAGTTGCAATCATATTCATGACTTTTCATTGAGGAAAAAAAACGAACGTTGATATAAGTGCCCCTATATAACGAGCCCCTGGCTCCTGACACATGTATGTCAGCTTATTCATTGTTCGTTATACATGAATTGTTCTATTGAATATATTCATTTATTTAAATATTCAGGCAGTTATTTATATGAACAATGTGTCTAGTATTTATTTCTAGTTTTATTATTATTATTAAAAACGCTAGTGGGAGCAATTTAAGGGAAATGAGTTAACTTGGTTAACTAAGTCAAGTTAACTGTTAGCAGTAGGTAATGTTAGGTGTAATTTTAGCAGCAGCAACAACACTAGTAATGGTAGTAATAGGCCTTTGCAAGTCTTTACTACTCACGGTCATGCCAATTCTGGGTTTAACTACATACAGTAGACGACATACAGGTCTCAACTACACATAACCTCAAGCCAGATTTTTCATATAGACATTTCTCACTAATATACCTTCTTCACAATACACCTTCTTGACTCTAGACGTTCTATAATACACATAATTCATATTACATACGGTCTTAAACACACGTAAACCACACTACACTATATCTTCATTGCATACTATGCTCACTACACACAATTTTCTTCACTGAATGCACCTGGTAGAAAGATAGATAATTATCAATAGAAAGCACTAACCCAATATGCTAAATATTTTGGACCACTTGGAAGGGGTCAGGACTAGGATTTGGGCTGGGACGGGGGGGGGGGGGGAAAGAAGAAATGGTGCCAAACCATCTAGACCGCCGGGGATTGAACGCCGACCTGCATGAACCGAAACCGTCGCTCTACCGACCAGTGTAGTTCCTCACCGCATATGGTCTTCACTGTTCACACCGGGGTGAGGTTCCTCACTGCTCACGCTCATCACCTGTGCTTCACACAAGTAAACATCACAGACAGTAACGATACTTGAAAACTGAGACCCTCCTTAACCTTCCCTCCCTCTCTGTGTCCCAAGATTGTGTTCAACAAGTTTTACGTTCCTCTCGAGAGCCTCGAGGGCCTTCTACTCCTGTGTATTTTGAGTGTTTTGAGGGGTCACTTGAAGCCACTTGCGACCCCCTCACCCCATCAAAACCTCTCATATACTACATTCTCCTTATAGTGGCCCTCTGTCATCGTGGAGGCCCTCTATCCTCCTAGAGACTACCATTTTGGAGGTTTCTTCCATACAAGAGAACGTCTACCATACTGGAGAGCCTCTACCGTGAGTTTAAATCAAACTTACCATTCATAGCACCAAATGAGTAATATTTAGCTTGCACTTTGAAAGGTGATATGAGTTGAGAAGGCAAAGTGAAGTGTTTCATTAGAGCGGCAGAAAATATATAGGCACAAATTTACTTATAAAAAATTAGGATGGCGTGAACACAATTTAATGAGCTAATATATATATATATAAATAAATCCCACCACGAAGTTATATTTAATTGTTCACCCAATCAGCAGTTAATACAAAACTGATCTGACTTCAAGACAGAGAGAGAGAGAGAGAGAGAGAGAGAGAGAGAGAGAGAGAGAGAGAGAGAGAGAGAGAGAGAGAGAGAGAGAGAGAGAGAGAGATATATATATATATATATATATATATATATATATATATATATATATATAGAGAGAGAGAGAGAGAGAGAGAGAGAGAGAGAGAGAGAGAGAGAATAAAGATCTTGATGCAGTGAAGCGATTCATTGACGGCTCAACTCGACCTATAAAGTTTCGCCTAATAATTAGCTGAATATTATTACCTTAAGAGCGGATTGGGAATCCCAGCCAACTGACAGATTCCTCCAAAAACTGACAGAAGCACTCGAAGTTTTGTCATTAAGGAAGCAACTGAAGCTTTAAAAATTTGCAATATTGAAACACGTCCTGGAGGACGTAATTCAGGATATACGGGTTTTCTTTTTTCTTTGGAGTGAATTGAAAGTTGAATTCATTACAGATGATGGTTGCTGGGTATAATTAATTAATTCAACTTTTCAAAATAATCCGCACTCTGACTTAGGATACAGAAGGTGAGGAACTCATACACTGCACATGCGAATTAACCCAAACGCACACACATATATATTTACTCAAATTAGCCTCCTAGAAACCAGTAGGAGAGTCCCAAGATTATAGCGGCTAAAGAGAGAGAGAGAGAGAGAGAGAGGAGAGAGAGAGAGAGAGAGAGAGAGAGAGAGAGAGAGAGAGAGAGAGAGAGAGAGAGAGAGAGAGAGAGAGAGAGAGAGAGAGAGAGAGAGTGAGAGAGAGAGAAGTTCTTCAACAGAGAGCCTTAATCCAGCAGGATAATCCTCCTAATCGCAACGAGGAAATCATAACGCCAAGAGGAAACCCCAGAAGACCTCCTGATGGGCAGATATAAGACAAAGGATCAAAGGAAACCCCTCAGGTGAAAGCTTCAGGGACGTGTGTGTGTGTGTGTGTGTGTGTGTGTGTGTGTGTGTCTAGAGAGACAGAGAGAAAGAGGGGCACTATTCTCCCAACCCTCTTCCCTCTCCCTCTCCACACACTATCCACACTTCCGCTACAAGACTCCCACTTCACGTCATCACAGTAATTAAGACCAATTCTGTTTACGTTGCATCAAGCTTTAAAGAAAAAATCCTCTTCGAAATTAATTTATCAACTTTTTCATCCTTCCTCAGGTATAAAACTCCCAGCCTCTCCTACCTCCTGCCCGAGCCCCCATGAAGACTTCACCATAAGTACTTCCTAAATACATGTTTTAGCTTCCAGTTCACTTCCTGTTGTCTTTGGGGGAGGCATTTGGAGGTGCTTAGGTAATGTGGGAGGCTGCACAGGTGCGGCAGGTGTGGGGTTGTACAGGTGTGGACGATGTGGGGTTGTGCAGGTGTGGACGATGTGGGGTTGTACAGGTGTGTGGGCAGTGTGGAGGGGGTTGTTCAGGTGCGGCCGGTGTGTCAAGTTAAAGTACGTTTATTGAGAGGAGAAAATACATCTCAAAGGGATAAAGTTGCTTTGGCGATTTCAACCCTCCTATGGCCAGTGTGTCTTAGACAAGGGCTGACAAACGTGACAAAACTGGGTGGTTCTCAAGTGGGATGTACTATATGAAACGCACTCGACTACATCAATCTACCTAACATGTCTACTAAAGCATTTAAATATGTACGCTCCATTCCACCATTCCGGAGAGTGTGGTCAATAAACAGCATGCAAATCTGGCGATTTTATGATCCCCATTGCCACCAGGTTGATACGCATTTAAGAATTGCGTACACATATGATAGCGTTTACAGCGCGAAAATAGTTTCAGATTGAACCGACTTTGGAAAGTTAATATCCTCACCTTGAATACGCAGTTTATGCAAGATTTAAAGTTAATATTAAGTTAGCCTCTAAACAAAATTAAGACTTTATATTTTGTTACTTATTTTGTTACTTTTGTTTCTGCGGGTCACTCTTTGTGTGCGGGTACCGTGTTAGGGTACTTAATTTACGTGAGGGTCAAAATTTTTGTATGAATCTACCTATTTCGTGTGAGGGGGATACCTCTTCTGTTTGCGGTTTTTTTTTATGTGTGTGTGGGTACCACTTTTGTAGGGGGAGGGAGGGGTACCTTTTTGTTTCAGTTTTAAATGCAGACACTTTGGAGTGGGAGTAAATTTTTGTGTGTGAGTACATTTTTGGGTAGGAGTACAGTTTTGTATGGGAGTATATTTTTGTGTGCGGGTGCTACTCCAGAGTACAGCTGCATCTCCTACTCCCGCATGAACATGTACTCAAAACGCAATCACACCTCAAAATTTTGTTTGCCGTATTTTAACCTATTTTATGATAATGATAATTTGGTCGACGATGACTAAAGTAAAGCTTAACAAAGCAACTAAATTACAAATCATAAAGACATTTGAATTTTAACAATATCAATAAAAATTTAAATAGTAATAATAATAATAATAATAATAATAATAATAATAATAATAATAATAATAATAATATAATAATAATAATAATAATAATAATAATAATAATAATAATAATAGTAATAATTTCTTGCATGAAAAGTCCCAATTAGTAACACAAAATAGCACCATAAAAAACACCATAAACAATAATAACAGAAATTATACTCTGTGAACGCTCGTGGTTCGTCAACCCGGAATCAGGCCGCCCCACACACGACATATAAACGACGACAATTCAAAAACCCATAAAAAGTCCCTCACGTGGTTCGAGACGAAGAATGAGGATGGCGGTGAGTTGAGGACTTAGGCTGTGGTCTTCCTCACCTCCTCCCAGATGAAATGTTGTCGGGCTTGTCCTAGAAGTTTTGGGGGTGCTTGTACGTGTGTGTCTCAACTATTGAGGTCTAAGGTAGTCACGTAGAATGCTTTCTCAAATCATTAATGCTAACTCTGCTTTCTTTTAAAAATCCTGGGTATCCTCTAACTTAGGATAACTACTACTACAATACCATGTGCATCTAATTTTTAATATAGTGAGTCGTGAGACTCAGCATTAAATGCTTGACTACGTTTATGTCGTTTAAGTATGCTTCACAAGTTGATCACTTGCTCAAATGGGGTTTCTTACCATGTTAGATCTGCTAGTTATTGCTGCATATTGTGAGAGTATTTGAACTTTAAGTGGTGGTACGTCTTTCACTCCGTCTCTCTTTATATTTCATGTGCTGCTCACGAAATTTCTTGTCTGCATTGTTCCTAGCTTTTGTTATGCTCGAGTTCTCCACTCTACGCGGTTCCCTCGTTTTCTACACTATTTATTGTTGAAACTTGAGGCACTAATAACTTTGTGAAGCTTTTCCAATAACCCGTATGCTTGTTCTACAAACATATTTTTTATGTTTGTTGTTTTGAAATTGTTTATCTATAAATGTTATTACAAGCTTTTGCTTTTTCATCCTGATTTTCAATATATTGTTCTCGTGGGTATTTAATTTTCACTTTCATTCTGACTTTATTGGAGCTCCACTTCCCACACTGTTATGTCTTATTTTTCCTTCACCATCTGGTAATTTCTTTTGGTGACTACATGGCTTGTGCTTGATCTTCGTCTCCATCAGGGCTATGGTATGAAGTCTATTTTCAGCTGTTCGGTTCCTTAAATTATAATTTAATTAATAATTATGTGAACTTCCTTTCCATTTTCGTATGGACTGCATATATTTTTAAATTTTTGCATGTTCTGGTATAGTGAATGGGGTTTTCACAATCACTCTCTTGCTGTGATTGTGTCTGTTTTAGAGGTTGAGTGATATTACTGTGGAGTTTGGGAAGGTTCCGTGTGTTTGTGATGTGAACTTTTCCTGCTGATGTGGTTATATTTACTGTTCACTGCTTCTGATAGTGTTTAGATGGAGAGATAATGATAGTGTGCAAGTGTTGATATGGTGGATCTCTTGGATCTTTTGTAATAAGATGTCAGGTGTGCAGAGGCTTAGGCTGTGTAGAACCTAATTGAACGGTTCCTCAACCTGTAAAAATAGTTTGTTTTATTACCATGCCTCCTCCCACTAAGTTCCTGTATCCCACAATTCTCCCGGTGTTGTGTGTATTTCTCTTTTATTCTGCTTCGGTATTTGTTACTGCATTGTTTACTATCTTTCCTTGTTCGTTGATTGCAAATACTTTTTCATTTGAGTTTTTCAAAAATACTTTCTCATTGGAATTTCTTGTCATCACAACAAGTTCATTGTAAATCCTTCCCTGATCCCTTCTTAGTGTTTTAAAGTTGTTGTGGTTTTGGCGCTTTCTCCTGATAATTCCCTCCCCCTTACTCCCATTCAGTGTTATTTTCCACTAGCAAATGCATCTAATGTCTTATATAAACTCAGGCACGAAACACATGCGTTTAATGCAAACACGAAACACATGCACGCAACACATGGACAAATCACAAGCTTAAAATACATTCAAGAAACACGTGCATGAAATGAGAAAAGATTCTGAAGTTTTCTACTTGGCTGGTTAATAAACGACGGGAAAGGTGGTGTTAAGAGAGGTGGATAAAAATTGACTTAACGACTATGGAAGGGTTTGGAGAGAGAGAGAGAGAGAGAGAGAGAGAGAGAGAGAGAGAGAGAGAGAGAGAGAGAGAGAGAGAGAGAGAGAGAGAGAGAGAGAGAGAGAGAGGAGGAGGAGGAGGAGAAGGGAGAGAGAAGGGTGACATATGGAAGACAGGGCAGGAAATGATAAAAAAGTTTAGAAATAATTCGTACAAAACGAATGGAGGAAACCTAGGTAAACAGATGAGAAAAAGAGGTATGAAGAAATTAAGTTTCTGCCAGCGAAAGAAAAAAGAATATAAAATGAATTAGACGAGAGCTAGTTGGTGCAAGCGTTTATGGTACTTCAAAGTAGGATCATTACAGCAGATCATCAGCACAAAGGGCCGCATCCAAGAACCTCATCTTTTCCCAGCAGTGACAAATGTGTGAGTAAATTCACTATTCAAATAATAACATACATTTTCCTTGTTAGTCAAGAAGGTAAAGAAGTTAAGATGAATCCCTTACTCGCAACTACAGATTATAGTTCTTTATGTATCCATGAAAGTATTCTCTCTCTCTCTCTCTCTCTCTCTCTCTCTCTCTCTCTCTCTCTCTCTCTTTCTATCTGCTTTCAAAACATTGATTTTCTTGGCTACCACTAAAATGAACACCATCACCACTGTCGAGTCTTGTGTTGCATTGATCCAAGAAATTGTTGGTTTCCAATTGCCAGAAAACACCATAATGGCTCCCCTGGCTGAACTGTGGACGTACTCTTGTCCACCCCCAGGGCTTAAATTTTTAAGCAATCTCTGGCATGAACACCGCCATTAGGGGTACACGAGCCCTTGGTGGAATATTCTGCAAGAAAATTGTGGCCAAAGAAAAAATGATTTTAAACTACTGGAACAATCTTATAATGTATTAGAACTTTGTATGTCAATATTAAACCCACAAAACATTTTATCTCAAGTGTTTTATTTTGCCAAATGTTAAATACCGGTGAATAGCACGCACAAACAATGGGAACAGATGTAGATAGATTATTACAAAATAAATACACCTCGAATGCATTGATGAACTAAACTTTTATTAAAGAAATGTTCTTAAATACATTGTAATAAAAAGTCAAAATGCACTGTAGCAGTGGATAGGATGTTCTGTAGCAGTGTTCTAAAGCAGTAAACAAGTTTTTCAAATTCAAAGACTTCATTCATAAATGTTTGTACATTTATAGTTTGATTAGCTTACACGAATTTACAGTACATTATACAGTAGTAGACAGGTTAAATAGCAGTGGACATAATGTTTTGTGACAGTCGACAGGGTATGTAGCAATTGGTAGAAAGTGTGTAGCAGTGGCCAGAAAGGTCTGTAGCAGTGGCCAGAAAGGTCTGTAGCAGTGGACAGAAAGGTCTGTAGCAGTGGGCAGAAAAATCTGTAGATGTGAACAGGTTATGTAGCAGTGGATAGAAAGGTCTGTACCAGTGGACAGAAAGGTCTGTACCAGTGGGCAGTAACGTCTGTACCAGTGGACACAAAGGTCTGTACCAGTGGGCAGTAAGGTCTGTACCAGTGGACACAAAGGTCTGTACCATTGGATTGAAAGCTGTATAACAATGAACAGGAAATATATATCGCATTGGACAGAAAAGTCTGACGCAGTGAGCAGGTTATGTAAGAGTGGACAGAATGTTCTGTAGCAGTGGACATGAAGATCTGTATCGCCTGGAAGAAGAGTAGTCGCTACAACAGAGGCCTGGGGTGCGTTGGGGTGGGGGAGGATTGGGAGAGGATGGCCCTGTGTATTCGGGTATGTAAACAAAACATTTATAGCCTGGCCTCTGTGTCCTGACTGCTGATTGGCCGAAGCATACAACATGGACAAACACGAAGCCCATGTCAACATCTGGTGCAATTGAAAACATAATATTTGTTTGCAAGTTTAGTTGTTGACATTCCTGCGGCGATGCTGACGGTGCGGAACGTTATCGATATGTTTACGAATGAAGTCGATGCGTTCACGAATGTTATCGTGGTTCTTAACGAATTCTCGAAACTCTTGGAATGTTGCAAATACTTCTGAAGACTTGTGATTACCCTTGAGGTCCTGTGGAAGCTCTTGAAGCTTTTTTGGATGCTCTTGAAGCTTTATGGATACTCTTGAAGTCTTATGGGTACTCTTGAAGCCTTTTATTCACTCTTGAAGTCTTCTGGATACTCGTGAACTCTTGTGAATACTTTTGAAGCGATTTGGATACACTTGAAATCGTGTAGATTTTCTTGAAGCTAATGGATACTCTTGAAGCCTTGTTAATGACCTTGAACTGTGGACGATATTCTTGGACAGTTGTCGGTGCTCTTGTACGGGAGTCGATACTCTTAAATCGATGTTTTTAATCTTGATATTGAAATTTCTGAATAATTTCATGATTTTTTTATTATCAGTCATTATTATAGAGGTCTCAGAGAACTCCTGAATAACGAACCTATTAATGCAGTTGAAGTTATTATATGAACATAATAAAATGTTGAATTGGTTGCAGCTATGGATTCATCATATTGTTTAAACATAAAAAATGAGAGAGAGAGAGAGAGAGAGAGAGAGAGAGAGAGAGAGAGAGAGAGAGAGAGAGAGAGAGAGAGAGAGAGAGAGAGAGAGAGAGAGAGAGAGAAATACTTCCTCAGACCAGCCCAACTTTATTATGTGCTCCTTGGGAGTTTGCCCAAAAAAACAAGGTCAATATATTCTATTAGTGTCAGGTTGCTACAGGTGACATCTCACCAGCCAATATGTTCAGTTCTTTCATCAGTTTTTATCATCCGCGATGACTGTATATATTCAGTCACCTGTCAATATCTTTCGGCAATTCAATGAAATTTATTTTGAAACTGAAATGGAACATTTATAAGCACACACACACACACACACACACAAACACACACACACACACACACACACACACACACACACACACACACACACACACACACACACACACACACACACACGCGCGCGCCCGGGCGCATGCCCAAGGGGGCCTGATAGCTGAGTGGACAGATCTCTATACTCATAATCCTTGAGTCCGAGTTCGATCTCCGGTGATGGGAGAAACAAAATGGGCAGAGTTTCTTTCACCATAATGCCCCTGTTACCTAGCAGTATATATGTATCTGGTAGTTAGACAGTTGTTACGGGCTGCTTCCTTGGTGTGTGTGTGTGTGTGTGTGTGTGTGTGTGTGTGTGTGTGTGTGTGTGTGGATAAAAATAGTCAGTAGTTAGTAACAGTTGATGGATCGACAGTTGAGAGGCGGGCCGAAAGAGCAGAGTTCAACCCCCGCAAGCTCAACTTGGTGAATACACACACACACACACACACACAGCAATTCAACATATGTACATACTAATGGAAGAACGGATGAAAGTGCAGAACCGTTTTGACCCAAACTATGCAATGCTTTTACCCAAGAATATTAATACACGGAGAGAGATGGAGCCTGTTTCTCGGTGTTTACACGAAAACATTATTTTAGTCCTGAAGTATACATGTTGGTTGGTAAGTAATCAAGTCGAGAACATGATATCCTTTCAAGAGGTAGACGGGTCACTAAAACGACCAAGCTTTACGTTACCTGGTAATCTGTTTTATCAATTAACAGCACCTTTGCCATCAATATATTTACACACGTATTTCATGAACATAAACTAATCTAATTATATATCAATAATTTAGTTCAATTTCCTAATGATATATTTACCACCTTTATAATATTCTCTTTGTTAAACCCTCTCATGCATTTGCATATTCCAATCAACTGTGTAGTGAATGCAAATATAAATTCTTAATCTCTTCATGATGGAAGTTTCTATTTATTTGATTATCATTCACATCCTATTTTTATGGACAGATGAAAATTGGAAAAGACAATTTCCTTCTACTGTCAGCGTTGAGAGTTTTCCCTTCCCTTTGCTCAGGGAAAGTCTTATTCACAAGATTTCCCTGGAACACGACCCGCCAATCAGTTAACAACCAGGTACCCAATTACTGCTGGGGAAACATAAGCGAACAGTTAAAGACCGAGACCAGATAATCCTCTCTGGACAGGACTCGAACCTAGACAAATAGCTGTCTGTGCACATTAACAAACGAATTTAAGTTAAAACTAAACACTATAATCTAAATCCGCTCTAATAAGTACAAAAATAAAGGTGAAAGCTTGAAGATTAGATGTCTGAATGCAAACACGGCTTATTATAAATCCTGCTATCTTATTTCCCTTTTTTTAACATTTACAATGTTTTATTGTCTCACTTTTGCATTCAGATGTGGCAATTTCGGGCTTATCCAGCGAGTATCATGCAGCTTTGTTATTATTTCCAGAGCATAGAGCCCTACATTTGTCAGCATTAAACTGCACCTGCCAATGTTTATGATATTCTAAAAGCCTCTCTAGTCACTTTATAGCAATTGTGATTAAATTTCTTAACTTATTTTCAACGTGTCATGGTGTCGTCAACAAACTGAAAATGTTGCTATTCAATCCTAAGTCTAAACCGTTTATGTAAATAAAACATGGAGGGAAAAGTTTTGAGGAAAATTAGAAACAAGAAAGAGTGAGAGAAACAGGGAAAGAAACACACTCGTCCCGATCCTTCAGTAATGAGGAAGTTTGTTTCTCAAATTTATTTTGCTGGAATTTCTTCAGTGTCTACCTGAGAAGTAGGTCCTGAAAGCATCATGACGGTTCTGGAAGTAGCTGGGAAGGTTTAAAAACTCCATCAGGGTGTGGAACAGGGAGGGTCTGGAATTCTCAGTCTGAAATCAGAGCAGAGTCTGAAAACAAGAGGAAAGGTTTGAAGTTATGACAGAGGGTCAAAAACTAGCACAGAGTGTTTGGACACAGAACGAAAGGTCTGAAATCATCAAAATGGGTTTGAAACAAGCACGAGGGTGATGAATAGTCCGTGTGAGGTTTGGAACTAAAAAAGGGATTGTGTTCCTCACCAGCTAGTAAAGTCTAGAACCAGCTCCGGAAGAGAGAAATCAGTATAGAAAGTCTGAAATCATCTAAAACATGTTGGAAATAATCAGGTTTTAGTCGACTTACTATAAGATGGACATAACTTCATTTGATCATGATAAGATAATGACCAAGTTATAAGTGGTTGTGCACAGATGGGAGCTGCCTCCCATGAGCCTCCAGGTCATTTGCTGTTTCCTATATTCTTATGTACTTAACGCATACAGATTGGATTCGTCGGCTAATGGTCTTATGTATTCTGGAGTGGAAAGAGTAAGGAGTTGGTGTTGAAGAAGGTGCCGAGTTAGTATAGAAGAGGGTTTACCCAGAATACTGTACCGCGTTCATATTAAAATTAATTATGCTCTTAGACCAACGTAAGCGAGGAATTTTAGGTTCACTTTGTTTAAAGTCACTGATTCGTTATCTAACGCTTTAGGCTTTCAACTAAGAACATTTGTTATTACTTTTATTCCGATATTTCCATAAATAATTTCATGAGGAGGCGATAAAAAAAATAATTCTGAGAACGTACCGTCCTGATTATATATATATATATATATATATATATATATATATATATATATATATATATATGTATATATATATATATATATATATATATATATATATATATATATATATATATATATATATATATATATATATATATATATATATTTAAACTTCGGTTCTAATGTAACTTTAAAATGTTATCTTGAGCTGCATGACGTTATGTATTGTTTTCCACTGAAATATTTGTGCCCTAACGTTTACCTAAATCTGACCTCACACTTCTGTCAAATCGCATTCCAGCACAGAATATATATTCGCACCTTTAGTTATTCTTTCAGCTGAACGTATTCCTGAAACACATATATAAACTGACGTTTTTTTTAATGTAAGTAAAATGTATCATTGTGTAAGTACATGAATAAATAAGCAAAACTCTGGCTCTACTAACTCACTAACTTAGAGCCACTCATGAAATTCCGCCAAGTTTTGATCCTTAACGGTCAATATCAGTGATATACTACGACAACAGAGGAGTTTTTGTCTTATTAATAATAATATATAAGTGGCTGAGTCTGAGCTGGGTTCTACTGATGCATTTTTTTTTTTGCCTGAAATGTCTTGCTTATATGTATATATTTATGATAGTGTCTTTGTTAGCTTGTGTCTGTATAAAAGTTGCAGTGACTTATTCTACATTGAAATCCGTTTTTGTTATTATTATTTTGCGTATATACATCAACATTACTCATATATATAACCACGCGTTTATTTAGGACGTTTTGATATCACGGTTTTTATATAGAGTCAACAACTTTGAAAAGTTAAATTAGGTTTTTAACATATTTTTTCTAGAGTCTTTTAAAAAAATAGTACAAGAAGTGGTTTACTTGGGTACTATTGATAAATATTGGTATGAGCAACCACATACTTACGAAAAGTACTATCAAAACAACATGGGCTTACATTTTATATTATATATATATATGTATATATATATATATATATATATATATATATATATATATATATATATATATATATATATATATATATATATATATGTCGTACCTAGTAGCCAGAACGCACTTCTCAGCCTACTATGCAAGGCCCGATTTGCCTAATAAGCCAAGTTTTCCTGAATTAATATATTTTCTCTAATTTTTTTCTAATGAAATGATAAAGCTACCCATTTCATTATGTATGAGGTCAATTTTTTTTTATTGGAGTTAAAATTAACGTAGATATATGACCGAACCTAACCAACCCTACCTAACCTAACCTAACCTATCTTTATAGGTTAGGTTAGGTTAGGTAGCCGAAAATGTTAGGTTAGGTTAGGTTAGGTAGGTTAGGTAGTCGAAAAACAATTAATTCATGAAACTGGGCTTATTAAGCAAATCGGGCCTTGCATAGTAGGCTGAGAAGAGCGTTCTGGCTACTAGGTACGACATATATATATATATATATATATATATATATATATATATATATATATATATATATATATATATATATATATAGCACAGTGTGTTGAGAACAAAGAAGACAAACTCCAAAAAGAGAGTGAAGAATTTAACATATATTGACGTGTCTTTTGACATTTATATATTATGTATCATCCTCAACCCATTCCAACAAGTGTTCAGACTATAAAACACTGTTTAGGAGAAAGCATCACGCTGAATGCGAATGATGCGGTCAGATGGAATTATGGAACTGAGTAGAAGGGCGTTAGGTGCACCCGTTGGGCAGTTTTTTTAGTTTAGTATTAGTTTAATTAATGTGTAGTCACTGAAAGATCTGGGGATTGGTGAGATTATTGCATACTGCAGAGAAATACTAGAGAACAAGGAAATATGCAATATAAATATATATACTAACATTAATATAGGAAAAAGATCACTAGCATAATAAAAATTTACACAATACATATTTCACTGTATTCACTATAAATACACCAATACATGGAGGCGATGCCTGGTCTGGCATTATACCAGTCGAGTACCAAACAGACTGAACTATGACGCTATAAAAAATTTCGACCAACGAAAGAGCAAGTCCTAATTGAAATACTATTCTGGTTTGATGATTCATTTAGAATCATAACAAATGGTTTAATTTGTAGCTTTCTATACAAATCGCTCCAACTTTAACTGGATTCAACAAGTGCACAGCCGAATTTTGTTCGATTTATATATATATATATATATATATATATATATATATATATATATATATATATATATATAATGTATATATATATATAATGTATATATATATATATATATATATATATATATATATATATATATATATATATATATATATATATATATATATATATATATATATATGCACTGAGACAGACATAAAAACTAACAGAGAGACAGAGATAAACGGAGAGATAACAAGAGAGAAGGAAAGCGAAAGACAGTGTTCCAGGTATTCCAGCTTCCGAACCGTCTGTAAGACGTTCCTCCTTTTATTAGGCACAATTATCTTCGTTAAATGATGCGTGATGCTAAAGGTATGGACATCTGCCCATCTCCAGGCACTAATTGGTGGGTGAAGCGTTCCTTTACCTGTCTCTCTCTCTCTCTCTCTCTCTCTCTCTCTCTGTCTGTCTGTCTGTCTGTCTCTCTCTCTCTCTCTCTCTCTCTCTCTCTCTCTCTCTCTCTCTCTCTCTCTCTCTCTCTCTCTCTCTCTCTCTCTCTCACTTTCTCTAATTAGAATACTTAGCATTATTATTTAATTACTGTCATAATAAGATGGCTTATTGGCAGGTGCTTTAAATCTTAATGAATCAGATGTATGTTGCATGAACTGTGTGATCAAGTAGTTCTGATACAGATTAACCATAAAACTTTTTTTATGTATAATGCAGAGGCTTTGCAAATTTCTCTAAGTCAATAGCATAAATAGTTTATATTAGTTATCCTTCAAGAGGTATTCTTATCACCCCTCAGTTCTATATATTTTGCCAATATAAGTCCAACAACTATTTGGAAGTAATATTTTTTAACGGCTGTTCACCTGTTCACTCATAACACAATTAGAATGATTATAATACATCAGTTCCAAATAAAGTCAGCAAATTATAGTCTTGATTACACAATAGTTAATTATAATGTTCATGTGTTGGTCTATTTTTTTTCACTTTCTCCTGTGTTAATAATATGCGGATTTTTTTTCTGCAAACAAACTCAATTACTTAGGGACGACTATTTATGATTGTAGTTTTTTATATGATTTGTAGACAGGAGCGTAGTAATTGAAGCAGGTGACGATTAGCTACTTCTGATTGGAGAATATAAACTGCATTGTTAACGGCGCTTACTTGAAGCGTGATCAGATGGGGAGACAACCCTGAGGGAATTTGCTTTTACGGGATATATACATTGAAGGGCATATGCTGTATATTGGTGTATTTGCACTGAGATCCTACTTCATATTGGACTACATTTTGGTCTAGAGTATAATTGCTGCTTGGCTAGTAAGTTATTATAGAGGCTTTATTAACTGTCCTGTGATTGACAGGATATAAACTTAATCCCAAACCAAAAATTATTAGAAGTATATTCTTCTATAAATGATCAAAGATGGAAATTGTGAATTGAGGACGTGAACAGTGGACCAACATTGACGGCGTGCCGTGAATAGCTCACTGTCACCGGTATTTACCACGGTAAGCAGAGATGGAATGACAGGAACGGATTAGAAAAGAAGAGAAAAGGTTAGTCCAAGAAAAAAGATTAGATGCTAACGATATGATCACAGAGTGGGTTCCCATCACCTTACCAGCGCTTGCTGTCATTGGATGCAACCTGTCATTGCAGCAACTAATAAACCGTCACGATATGACACGTCGCTTTATGACAACATTGTAACCATGTGCTCTCTAACTCCCGGTCAACTAATATTTACTATAAATGAAACTGAAAGAAAGCGACGAAGCCCATTTTTGGTGGATTGTAAAACTAGTAGATATCGGTATTTATGCAACCAATCGTCCTGAAATGATAATACGATTGATCACTATGTGATCGATCGTACCAACATGTAGTAATGGAGCTTCAGTAAGCTAGATTTTGTACTTGTTTACATAATCCGGAAAAACTAGAAAACAAACTTGAAAATTCCTAGGCCTAGTATAGCACATATAGCGTTGGATGAACAAGTTAGGCTAGGTTTTATAAGCAACATAAATATAAAAGCTTTTCCAGTTTTTCCAAAGTTAATAATATCAAAGTCTACTTTCTATTGGTCCAGTACGACATATTTGTACTTTCGTCACATCGTTACTATGAGTTGTTTCATTTCAGGAGGCTGTCTGTATTTAAGACGCTCTAATAAGGTTTGATATCTGGTGGGCGACAAACTATTATTTTCCAGTGGAAATGTGAAGCCTTATTGAAGTACTTTATTTAGGTATGGAATATTGTGGTGTATACACTCCAACTGACTTATTTTACATAGGCAATAGTTCTGTACACTCTACAGTGCCTTCCTAAGAAATATGTTGGATGTGCATACCATTGTCTACATATATAGCGAAACTCGATATATATGTAGATATATTTGCATAAATCGAAACTTCTCACAGGTAATTAGCTGTGAGAACGCTAATCCCCACATTACGTTTCCTATATGAACAAATCCACAAGGGCCGTGACGAGGATTCGAACCTACGTCCGAGAGCATCCCAGACGCTGCAGTCGATTAAGGCAGCGTCTGGGATGCTCTCGAATATAGGTTCGAATCCTTGTCACGGCCCTTGAGGATTTGTTCTTATAATACATCACGCTATTGTGATTTCTGCGTGTTACGTTTCCTATATATTTCATTATCATTATGCAGGACCAAGATACTATTCAGTTATGCATAAGTGAATATAAGGTGTGTGGATAAATGGCAAAGGTCTATGTCATACAGCTGACATTGGTATCTCATTAAGATATTTTATACCCCTCGTATTCTTTCTCGAGCAACTGCTCGCAGGGTGAGTGTGGTGTGCACAATATTGCAGCCCCCGCTGTCGGTAACATTCAGTCAATCATGCTACGTCTCTTCTTTCTCTTGCTCTCAGTAAAAGGTGGAGGAAGAGAATCTTGTGTTTCGTTGGTCTGATCTATGTCCACAGAGATCTCTTCACTAAATTAAGTTTAGTTTTTATCCAACAGATTTCCGTCATCTGTCTCACTCAAGAACATCTTTTTTTTTCTTAACTTTCTCTGTCTCCTCTACTCTTTCCTCTTTACTCTTTCCCTTCTTTTCTCACCAACATTTATCTTTCTTCGATAACATTATATTTCTAACTTTGCAGCAAGACGAAAACTTTGTTGAATATTGGAAAGAAACCGGTTTGCATGGCTGCCATAAGTTCGTTTCACAAGAAGCTGAATTCTGCGTCTGACGCGAAAAGGATTCTCACACACGTTCATCTGTGCTGTTTTGAGTATTGGTTTGTCTCTTCAAAATGTTGAGTTCAAATACAGAATTGATCCATGTTAAGAATATGATATCGTCTTAGCTATTTCTTAGCTTAGCTCCTGGTTATCTTGGTGTAGAGTTGAGTTATTTAACATGACACTTATGGACTGTGAACAAGTATTATTTCAAATAAAACCTACAGGCTGCTGCAGTCTGTTCAGTTGACGATTAGATGGAACCATCGGTGTAGACATAATGCTCGTGAGACCTTAAGTGTTTGACGAGGCAATTGTTTAAAGTGTCATTTCTTTTAGATGCACAAGATTCTCATTACTTTTCTCAGTGATGGGGGTGTGATACTTGGATGGAGGGTCGAAAGGCTAACAGAGATATCAGTAACAGATTATATATAAAAGGTATGAGCAGTCTAATAGGACTATTGATATTTTTACTCAACGATTTATCATACGAGTTGTGAGCTGTGTTAGCAATAATTGCTGGAGTAATAAGGGGAAACAAATTGTTTGTCTTTGAATGATGTCAGGTTTCTCACTACTTTAATGCGAAATATCATGCTGAATTTCATAATTCTCTCTTGTATAGTAGGGAAGGCGAAGGGGAAGAGATCTATCAGGGGGAAAGCGCCAAGTCATTACGACTTTATAGCACTGGGAAGGGGCCAGGATATGGATTTGGGATGGGACGTGGGGGAAAGAATGGTGCCCCAACCATTTGGACGGTCGGGGATTGAATGCTGACCTGTATGAAGCGAGACCGTCGCTCTACAATCCACCCCACTTAGCTGGGCATATATTGTAGGAAGCTTCAGTTTTTTATGCTAATGATTCTTGAGCAGCTTGGCCACCAAGAATTATCCTTATAGCTTCATTTTGCATTATTTCTGGTTTGTTAAAAATTGAGACTAGAAAGTTAATTAGGTACCAGGCATGATAATTAAGTAGAGATCTTATAAACATCAAGTAAAATTATCTAGCATATTTAACATTGATACCAATATTCTCACCGTCAAGTGATTTCAATTTCAATTCAACCAAAAAATAAAACAAGTATTTTTTTTACTATGACGTTGTCTGTTTCAGTACCACTGTTGATACCTACTCTAATGTATTTGTGATGTATAGAGCTTTAAATGTTTAGGTTTATGAAAGATACAGGAACATTTGTTCTTGTATGACGATGAAGAGTTCAGAATTTTGTTACACAGATAATAAAACCGCATTCAATGCTTTTAGTAGCAAGAGAATCAAGCAGGGTTTGCAACTGATATTTGCAACAATACAAGCGTCATCATGGTAACAGGTGACAGCTTCGTCAGCTAATGTGAGAATGTCGCTTATTGATTTGTCACTGTTCGAACATCGAACGGTATAGGGCTAAGAACCACGTCATGTGGTGATCTAACTCACATAGCACAGAATAATTATTTTCAACCTTCCCAAAAAAAGACAAAGTTGGTTCTGTTATTCAGGTACTCTTAGTCTATGATAATAGTCTCCCCTAAACTGAAAAAAGGCTATTTGTTCTAAGTGCAGGCGATGAGTCACAATAACGTGGCTGAAGTATGTTGACCAGACCACACACTAGAAGGTGAAGGGACGAATATGTTTCGGTCCGTCCTGGACCATTCTCTAAGTCCTATTTGTTCTAAGATTAGTTCTCTGTTTGCTGTATCAAACGCAGTTTAAAAATTATAAATGACGCATGAGAGATTAGTACCTGTCTAATAAAATATTCAGCAAAAAAAGTTTGACTACTTCTTCCGGGAAGGAAAGCATAAGGGTTAGGAACAAGATTGGTTGTAATATGTGTGATTTATACTGTTCAGCTACGATGGGAATTTTATCATGCAGGGGTTTAAGGTGTTAATCAGAAAACCCCTATCTATCTCCTTGCTTGCTGTTCTCAGTTCAGTAGATTTTACAATATTGTCATAGAAAGATGTTACCTCAGTGAGAACGTTCTCAAATAATGTATTACCGGTAATCAAAAGAGTTGGAATTATACTATTCAGAAATGCGGTATTTGCATGTGTAAATTTTCACTGAAAAGGATTAAATTTATTTCAAAACATTAGAGTTTGACCTCATTTACGGTATATGAACTAACGACAGGAAGATCTTAACTAATTCATGAACAATTGATCCGTTGACAGCATTATCAATGAGGCCACTAACGTAATCGTGTCTGCCGCCCCCTGACTGATGTCTGGCGAATTAAACATTAACATTGAAATATTGTTTTTCTTGAAATATAAAGCTAAATTATTACCATGTCGGTTTTTCTATTGTCTTGTCTAGTTATTGTATTTTTTATTGTATTTTTATTTAATTCTAAGTTCAAACATACAGTCGTTGTAGCAGTCTGAAACAGCTAATAATAAGAGTCGTAACTCATGTGAAATTTAGCATGTTAACATTTTAGGTTAGATTTAACATGTGCCAGGATGAAGCATTAAAAAACGCTACAAAACCAGAGATATTTGGAGGTGATTTTTGTGTGCTTGCTAGAATTATTTTTTAAATAAATTTTTAAGCAAAATATACAGTCTACGGATTCAAGGCAGAACATTTCACTTTCACCGACTTTTGTGATTGAGGTGCATATAGAGTTTTTTCCCCATCATGGAAGTTTGGGGGTCGTCTTTTCCCTCTGCATCCTCTCTCCTAATATTCCCTACTGTCTTCTCTCTCTCTCTCCTCACCCCCTAACTCTACCCCTCACTGTCTATGTCTTCCCCTATAATCACGTCTTCTCCATCTTCAATAATCACTCCCCTCTTCCCCTTTCTCCATTCCTCACTGTAAGCATTCCCCCCCATTCCCTTTTCCCCTTCCTTCTCTCCCCTCTTTCTCAGTCTCAAAAATGTTAAGTTGAATTGCGTTCATCCTTTTCGATTGATCTTTCACCGATTAAGTAGGTGGGGTCTCTAATGAGAGAGAGAGAGAGAGAGAGAGAGAGAGAGAGAGAGAGAGAGAGAGACCGGCAGACAGACAGACCTGAGAAACCATATTTTTTTGTAACTCACAAACGATAACCAAACCTCACAGAACCAGAAAATCCGGTAAACTTCCGAGAAACGAGAATTTCCATCGTATTACCACTATAAATATCCCAAAATGAAAAAGAACGGAATGGGCAGATGATATTTTCAAGACGGAGCTACACTGAGGTTAGGCTGGTCAATGTATTAAAAGCAGAGAGAGACACAGGAAATTTGCTGTCTCCAGAGAAGAGACGCGAATTCAAACACCTGTAACGTGGTACAGATGGCCTCCTTAAATATAAATTGCAGGTAATTGGTCTGATACGAATAGCGTTTTATATTCGCATACAACTATCACTAATCGAACGTTTGAGTCGCCAATATTCTAAAGCAGTAACTCTGGAGGTACTTGACAGCTGTCATATCAGCCATCCACCCCATGGCACTTATTTTTCTTATATTCAGTGTATATATTTACTCCTTATTTACTCAGTGACAACATACTTTGACACTGAAATCAGTTACTTAAAGCTTGATAGTTCGAGATTTATAGCTTATATTGATGTTGAATCTTAGTTTTCAAATAATCGACTTAAAGAAACTTCACAGTTTATATTAAACGGCCTTAAGACATATCAAAGTTTGTTTGGTTTCGATTGAAAACAGGTTTGTAAATCGCATGACATTACACCTTTAGATTGATATCTTTGCATTTTATTGCATTGATTCGATTTTTGCCCATGCTAATGTCTTTCGTCGTAACTTGGAGAATCTTTGGATCGAAATTTATTATTAACTTTTGATGATCAATCACATGGCTTTTACTTGAACTCTTCACATTTATTCTTTAGTTTTACATGTTAAATTAAGAATAATTTCAAAACTGCATTTATTGACTGATTAATTACTATTATTTTGGGTCACAGGACTGGGATTCAATTTTCTTCCAAAAGTATATAACAAAAATTATGTTGAAACATAACAAATAGAATTTTTAATCTTTGCTATGAAATTTTATTTAATAAGGAGATTAATGTTTCTGGTAGATTTTATAGCAATATATTTTTCAAGTGTTATAAATTAAATGATTATATGGAATTTACTTTAAAAATTTTCACATATTGTTAAGATATCTAAAGTCTCTAACGAAGTTTATTCCATAACGTGTACTTACTTGTATACTATAAGCTATCATATTCGTAGAGCTGAATTAAAGAATCTCGTTGCATTCTGAGAATCATTTACCCCACATGAACTTTCAATATGTGTTTACCAATAATAATACACTTGGAACTTACTTAATGCATAGAGAACCTTTAACAAATATTTGATCTTAGAAGTGTTATAGCCGACGTTTACATATAGTGACCATTTTTACGGGTTCGTGCCAATAGGCCCAAAGACCTTTAGCACCAGAAATAGACGTGCAGCTAGGCACTTACAAGAGTTACAACAAGGTCTCGAGAGAGGAAAAGAATTCAGGGGAACAGCCAGTTTCATATGGGGCAATCCAAAGGTTAAATACCTACTATATAGTGGGTCACCACAAGACTGAGCAGCTTCTAAATTAGATTTGTGGACTGACTTAGTGCCTTCCAGACACTATGTAAGTTCAGTAGACATTTTTACTGTAATACATTTATCATGTCATGGTCCAGTGGGTAGTGCGTGTATCTGCAGAGCCCAGGAGCTCTATCCTACCACACAGCTTCAGTATTTCTGAGCATATGTATTCGTGAACGCCTTGGGTAATATTGAGAACGCAACAGCCAAAAGATTTTCCTCTGCGAATATTTCTTAAAGTTGCTAATCAAATTTGTCACAGTCGAGTACGAAGATCACCACATTTATGGTGAATTAAGGTTGTATATAATTGTGCACACCGAACTTCTATTTATTTCATGTAGCCTGTTAAATGAGTGAGACCGGGACACACACACACACACACACACACACACACACACACACACACACACACACACACACACACACACACACACACAGTGGGGCCTGTAGATGAGTGGACAGCAATTGGGACTCGTATTCCTTGGGTCAGAGTTCAATCCCCGGTGGAGGCGAAAAAAATGAGCAGAGTTTCTTTCAACCAGATGATCCTGTTACGTAGGAGTAAATAGGTACCTGGGAGTTAGACAGCTGTTATGGGCTGCTTCTTGTTTGTTCGTGTGTGTGTGTGTGTGTGTGTGTGTGTGTGTGTGTGTGTGTGTGTGTGTGTGTGTGTGTGTGTGTGTGTGTGTGTGTGTGTGTATGTGTGTGTGTATGTGTGTGTGTGTGTGTGTGTGTGTGTGCGCGTGTGTGTGTGCGTGTGTGTGAATTTACTATTTGTATCTACAGGATCGAGCTGCTAGCTCTTGAACCCACCCTTTCTTTCTATCAGTTGTCTAATGCAGACTCCCAACCTTTTTTCCTTTATTATACCTACTACATATTTACTGCATGGCAAACAGGGGAATCTGGAGAATACAAACGTGGCCAAACACTTAACCCAGCCTTGGAATCAAACCCGGAACTAAATGATTCTGAGCCTACTGCCCTAACCTCTGCGCGCTAAGCGAGTGTATGCATGTAAAGAAGTTGTGTGTGTTTATAACTGTGTATTACTGAGACCACTTTTAATATTTCCCCCTGTTGCTGTTTACAGTTATTATGTTTGTGAGAAGCTTTCTGGTAACACGCGAGCGAACAAACAGATGCCTCAAAAACAACATAAAAACCAGACTTTTATTCAGTGAGCGGCGCATGCCAGCCTGACACGCACCTTTCACTATTAATTATAGCACCTGTAAATTCCCAACATTGTTTAGTAATTAATCGGGCAAAGATAGCCAATAGCCTGTGAAATTACGTGAGGTTTAAAAGACAAAACGACAGGTTATATATAAAATATTTTCTCTGGATGTGGAATGCAATTATGTCCAACAAAATTAGAAGATCAATATTGACTGGCGTTGGTCAGAGTCAGGGTAGGAACAGAGAGAGAGAGAGAGAGAGAGAGAGACAGAGAGAGAGAGAGAGAGAGAGAGAGAGAGAGAGAGAGAGAGAGAGAGAGAGAGAACGTGAGAGAATGTGAGAAAAAAATTAAGGAAAAATTACATATATATATATATATATATATATATATATATATATATATATATATATATATATATATATATATATATATATATATATAAAAGAGGGAAGTAAAAGACAATATGTGCCAGTGAACGTGAGAACCAGACAAGGCTCCCCCCCGGGTGCTGCATATCGTCTTCTTGGAGGACTGAGGGTAGCTACAAACAACCTGAGGTGGCACCCCTACATATATATATATATATATATATATATATATATATATATATATATATATATATATATATATATATATATATATATATATATGTCGTACCTAGTAGCCAGAACTCACTTCTCAGCCTACTATGCAAGGCCCGATTTGCCTAATAAGCCAAGTTTTCCTGAATTAATATATTTTCTATAATATTTTTCTTATGAAATGATAAAGCTGCCCTTTTCACTATGTATGAGGTCAATTTTTTTTATTGGAGTTAAAATTAACGTAGATATATGACCGAACCTAACCAACCCTACCTAACCTAACCTAACCTATCTTTATAGGTAAGGTTAGGTTAGGTAGCCAAAAAAAGCTAGGTTAGGTTAGGTATGTTAGGTAGACGAAAAAACATTAATTGATGAAAACTTGGCTTATTAGGCAAATCGGGCCTTGCATAGTAGGCTGAGAAGTGAGTTCTGGCTACTAGGTACGACATATATATATATATATATATATATATATATATATATATATATATATATATATATATATATATATATATATATATATATATATATATATGTCGTACCTAGTAGCCAGAACTCACTTCTCAGCCTACTATGCAAGGCCCGATTTGCCTAATAAGCCAAGTTTTCATGAAATAATTGTTTTTCGACTACCTAACCTACCTAACCTAACCTAACCTAACTTTTTCGGCTACCTAACCCAACCTAACCTATAGAGATCGGTTAGGTTAGGTTAGGTAGGGTTGGTTAGGTTCGGTCATATATCTACGTTAATTTTAACTCCAATAAAATAAAATTGACCTCATACATAATGAAATGGGTAGCTTTACCATTTCATAAGAAAAAAATTAGAGAAAATATATTAATTCAGCAAAACTTGACTTATTAGGCAAATCGGGCCTTGCATAGTAGGCTGAGAAGTGCGTTCTGGCTACTAGGTACGACATATATATATATATATATATATATATATATATATATATATATATATATATATATATATATATATATATATATATATATATATATATATTAAAAGCTAAAAATTTATTTTGATGAAGAACTGCCTGAATGAATACGATGCCCATGAAGTGTATTGAGAACGCGAGGGAAGAGAGCTGAAATATATTACTCGATAGAGGAGAGACAGCTTCTGAATCAAAGAAAAGAATGTTAGAATATACATAATAGCGTCTATCACTTACGAACAACATATCATTAGTGGCCAAAGATTAAAACGAATTAATATTTCTTCAAAGCAACAGTGGCAAGATGTTTATCACAGATCAAGTGATCAAGCTACAAAAACGAAAGGACAGACAAAATTTGTATCATGTGAAACAGTTCCTAACAAGAAAAACTCACTGAAATTGATGAGACGCAAATGGCAGTTGCTTAACTGAACAACTAATGGAAATGGAGTAAAAAATTTGCATCCAACAAATGTCAAGCCCCTCCTGAAGAAGAATGCGGCTTCAGTTTGGAGTTCATTTCTAGTTAAACACAAGACGAAGTTAGAAAAAATTATGCCACTAGATTAGTTCCCGAGTGAAAGGGTATGAGCTACGAGGAAAGACTACTGGAATTAAACCTCCTCCTTACTGGAGGATAGAAGAGTTACGGAAGACATGATTACCACCTATAAAATTCTCAGAGGTTTTGACAGGGTAAATATAGATAAACTGTTTTGCATGAATAATATACGAACAAGGGAACACATACTGAAACTTAATAACAAATAAACCCCTGTGGCATTAGAAAGAATTTTGTCAGTGTCAGATCCTTTAAAAAATAGAATACACTTGAAAGTGATGTGGTGAAGACAGACTCCATGCACAGTTTCAAATGTAGATATAATAGAGCCCAATAGGTTTGTTAAACCTTACACAAGTTGACTAATAATTGAGAGGCAGAACCAAAGAGCCGAAGTTCAACCCCCGTAAGAATAACTAGGCGAGTAGAGCAGAGTACAAACAGACACATTGTACACTCTGAACACCCCAATATTAGCATAACGCTTAGCGAGTGATCTCCATATCATCCACACATACGTGGCTCACCACTTCCACCACCACACCTCTATTACTGTCACACACACACATGACTGATTCAATTAAGTAGGATCACACTAGGCAATACGAATACTTGTTTAATTAATTACATCCGCATTAGTGTGATATTGTCACCAGACTCTATAGTAATCTATTGCAATAGATATGTAGAACTATGTTATTCTCATTTCAGCCATGATATGCCGTTCTCTTCTGTATTTTCTCAACGTGAAGTTATATTCAATTGCGAAGTTAATGAGCCATGTAAAAGTTTGACTGGGACAGCTAGATTATTCAATAGGTCAGGAAATTGAGCAAGAGAGATTAGGTTACACTGACCAAACAACAATTCAATTATATGGCTAAAAAGGATTAAAAAGAATACGGATAATTGGGATAAAGAATTTTATAGCTCCCGAATGCTAGAGAAATAAAAGAAAATGGAGAGTCTTGGAGAGACGCAATGAAAGTCCTCCATTTGCGTGAAGCCGTTTGGGTCTCCGGTTTTATATCTCTTTACGTGGTGGCAGTCTTTATCATGTGTATGTTTATTTCATGATAATTAGGGGTTTAATAGTTAAAGAGGAAATTAATGGCTAGGCCTATTCATATATTTACTCCTCTTTTAGGTAACGAATATATATTGTCAAATATTTCAATAAATTTATCTCTGTACATTTCTGTCTACTCGTTTAATAATAATCGCTTTTAGTGTAGAATAAGAATCACAAAAATGTGATTATATATATATATATATATATATATATATATATATATATATATATATATATATATATATATATATATATATATATATATATATTTTTTTTAATAACCTAGAAGGGGTACCACCTCTGGTGCAAGTGTAGGGACCCATAGCCTCGGAGAAGAAAATAAAGAGTACTCAGAGAAGACCTTGTGGATCCTCACTGAACACTTTGATATTTTCTTCTCCTACCACCCCTATTCTTTTGTTAAGTGTGTATATTTATCTAACTTTGTTTGAAAATGTCATTACACAAAAATGACATATATATATATATATATATATATATATATATATATATATATATATATATATATATATATATATATATATATATATATATTATTAAATATGACCGAAAAAGTAAGATTAATAATTCTAACCCGAATTTTCTCGATCCTATTAATACCACCTCACCCAATCCACCTCACTCAAATGTAGATATAAACAAATCGGAGATGTGTAAGTTCTATTCAGTTGTGTATGTGTAAACTAAAGTCTTTGAAAATGTAATAAGTTTTACGAAACGCACTCAAGTGTCGCGTCAGACTAGAAATAAAAATGAATTTTGGAGAATTGATTTTTGAATTACCACCAACAGTGAAAAGAAATGTACGAAAGATCGAGAAAATTCGTGTTAGAATTATTAATCTTACTTTTTCGGTCATATTTAATAATATATGTCTACAGGAAAGACTGCTACCAAAATATACTAATATATATATATATATATATATATATATATATATATATATGCAAACAAGCCTGAATGGTCCCCAGGACTATATACAACTGAAAACTCACACCCCAGAAGTGACTCGAACCCATACTCCCACAACTGGTATGTACAGGGACGCCTTAATCCGCTTGACCATCACGACCGGACATAAGGAAGTGATAGCCGAGGCTATATGAACCACTTCCCCGCCGGCACTCGGATGGTAATCTTGGGCATAGCATTTTATCAAATCACCTCATTCTTTGGGGCACACGTGAGGAACACAAATGCAAACAAGAAAATCCTTGTTTGCATTTGTGTTCCTCACGTGTGCCCCAAAGAATGAGGTGATTTGATAAAATGCTATGCCCAAGATTACCATCCGAGTGCCGGCGGGGAAGTGGTTCATATAGCCTCGGCTATCACTTCCTTATGTCCGGTCGTGATGGTCAAGCGGATTAAGGCGTCCCTGTACATACCAGTTGTGGGAGTATGGGTTCGAGTCACTTCTGGGGTGTGAGTTTTCAGTTATATATATATATATATATATATATATATATATATATATATATATATATATATATATATATATATGAAGAGAGAGAGAGAGAGAGAGCTTGTTCTCCTGGCTGCGTCTCTTCCTGTGGCAGGATTATTCGGCCATGCTTCTGCGATGGCCCGGGGCCTTTCCACTTCAAGACCCCGGGCCAACGCAGAAGCAGCACCCAGTAACCCTGGCACAGGAAGAAAAACAGTCAGGAGAACATAAGCTGCCAACATGTCACACGTTCTGTCGATATTGAATTGCTTGAAGCTTGAATTGTCCCTCTAAGCCGGAAATCACTAAAAGTAGACACCATGAGGAATCGAATCTACACTATCCGGGCTCACCCCACTGCCTTAAACAGTACTAATGCCACTCCACCAGCAATCAATGATGGAAGGGAAGGGATCTATCAGGGGAAAGTGCCAAGCAGTCTCTGACGGAATGGTATTAATACTGAGTAAGCATGTGGGGATGAGCCCTGCAATCGCAGGTTCGAATCCTTGTAGGGTCATAGAGTTGTTCTTGATGTATATATAAAAATATATATTAGAAGATAAGCTCAGGGATTGCTGGTTAAACCCTATTATTACGCTTCAATATTACCTCATATTATTCTTGATAAGTATTTAGTAATAATATATGTTCTTGTTCTGTGAGTATAATATTTATTTAATAGCGGCTATACTCAAATTAGTTTACAGTTTGTCATTATTATTAATGGTACTTTATACAATTATTATTCAATAAGTAATAGCTGACTTACTGATGTAGTCATCCTGGCCGGGGTAGCGAGAGAGTACATCGTTGGTGAGTTCCCTGTGATGTTCCTGCTGGTGGTGGTGGTGGTGCTGGTGGCTGGTGGTGCTGCTGGTGGCCGTGCTGCTGGTGGCGGTGGTGGAGGTGGATGAGGTGGTGGTGGTAGTGGTGCCTGTGGTCTGTGCTGCACACCATAACATCTTCACGGTGAGCACCACACTCACCACCACCACACGCACCTCGCCTCTCACCCTCCAAGCTCCACCACTGCCGCCACCACACCCACACACACCACACTTGCTCATCATCCTGTCTTCGCCTTCTTCAGTTTAACTTATTTACACATGCATCTTCTGCTCTTAGTACCATAGATTCGCTTTAACCTTCTCTTAACTGCAGCTGTTAGGTTAATTTTAACCTTTTTTGTTAACTACACTTCATTAGTCGGTATTAACCTAGCATTCAGCTTTTGTTAACTACACTTCATTAGACGGTATTAACCTAGTTTTATGCTTTTGTTAGCTGCACATTGTTTTACTTCACGAGTCGATGTTTATCTAGCTTTTAGCGTCTCTTAAATAAACTTCCTGTGTCGAAATAAGGCAGATGATTTTGTCTATTAACTACCCTTATTTAGTACTTATTAACTACTCTTGTTGCAAAATCAACTATGTTAACTTTTTGTGAAGTCTTTTTAAAGTGTAAATTGCTGTTTCAATATATTTTTATATGTGCAGATAAAATTTTCAACACGTAATGTTGTTTAGAAACCACATCCACCAAGCATTAGGTCGTATATGCGAATTAATTCAGGTCACGTTATAAAATTGATAAAATCACTCAGAGCCACTTTACAGTTAATTATATGATCCATTAAAACACGATTATTTTCACAGCTTGTCATGTAATTAATACCCTTTGACGTGTCCTGGCGCACTGGAGGGGGAAGGTAGATCTTGCTATTTCTTAGTGTTTAAAAGACAGCCAGGTCAAGCTGTCTTGGAAACTGGAACCATTCCAAGCAGCGAGTCCATGGAGCGTGTCCAGATAAGAAGTCCAGGCCGTGAGACCAGAACGCAATACAGAGTGCCAAGAAATTAGAAGATGAACACACTTAAAGTTTTGAATGTTTAGAGTCTCTTCGAAGTCTGTTATGGAATATAACAAAGTTGCTTTCAATGGAGTTTGAGGTTCATGTCATCTTCTACAGATCAAGACTGAGGTCCAGATCACCCTCAGCAGATCAAGCGTGAGGTCCAGGTCACCCTCAACAGAACCTATATAGCTCTTATCCTTCAGTTACTTATGAAGTTATTAAACTCTTAATGAAATACTGGGAGTTAGGAGTCTGAGTTCTACACTTTGTCATTAAGAACAACCACTTTGATATAGGCCGAACAGAGAAATCAAGAGTCCTCACAGAACCAACTATCGCTGAATGTGAAGTGGTCACAATCCAAACAAAAATAAATATGTATATTTTACGTTTAATAAACTTAAAAATAAAAAATTACGTCCGGAAGAAGAACTGGTTCTACGCTCCTACGTCATCCATAATATACAGTGAGCCAGGTAGACCATTGAGCGCGAGTTGACCAGGATCAGAGGGAACCAGGTCCTGACATGACTCGCTGGAGCTCGGTCGCACACGATCTTCCTCACAGGCCAGACCGGCGATCACTGCGGCCGCCCACACCGCCAGCCCGGCACTGCTTCCACCGCCGACGGACTCGGCTTTCGTGGGCGCATGCGCAAGGGATGGGGTAGGGATGAGGAATGGGGAGATGGGGGATGGGGCAAGGATGCCACCCGCTCTTCAGACGGATGTCCTGGTGGGAATTAAGGAGCTCTGTTGGATTATTAATATATATTCCAAATTTTATTTGCGGTTTCCATTTATTTACATCGATTTTGTTTTTGTTTTGTTTACATACAACATTTTATGCTTCAAATACCGACGAAGCTTCGATGTGTAAACTTATTGAGAAATCTATTTTGGCTCAAGAATATATTCACCACGAACATATTCTTCATATATGATTCGCTTTGCTGTCTAAAATATTTTACTGGAAAAAAATCTGATAGTAAAAGCGATTTCAGCACACCTTTGAGTACTGCAATAATTTAAATTTCAGTAAGTGATAAATTATATAGGTAAATATAAATTTTGGTATCATCATTTTTACTCATCGTGTGTTGATTTGAGTTGAACATTTTCATGGCTAAAGGGTTCGAATCCTAAGCAGTTATAGATCCTTCTTAACTCCCTCGTTGCTAATGGCATCATTGTAATAACTTGTTCATTTGATCAAACGTGTTAAGAGTTGTTATTTGTTCTCATTCCTTGCTGACCTCGATTAGTTGTTATCGTTCTGTGTGAGTTATTATTTGTTGTCTTAATTCTAATGATGACAATGATCATTATATCATCATTATATTCATAACCAACTTTATCATCATAGTCAATCGCAATATCATCATTGCACAAAAAAATCATATTAACGTGATGTTTCAGTGAGAAACTCCGAAGGAGCCGTGAGAAGGATTCGAACCAGCTCACTGGGTTTCGATCCAGCATACCTAAGACCTCACGAGGCCCCCTCACCACATCCTGGTGTGCTTAGTCGAATCCTCCTATTGGCTCCGACTGACTTTCATCATCATCCTCATTATTATTATCATCATTAACGTCATTTATCCCTTGTCATAATATAAACACAGTAAGAGTCTTCTTATTGCGTCTTTATTATGGTCGTCTGTCTTATTTCACATGTTTCTTTCTCATGTTTCTCGTCTCATTTCTACTTTATTTAGCGGCCTTGGCCTTCTGCAGGTTCTTCGTTGTTTTTGTTTAGTATTCGTTTGTTTGGTTTTCATGCTTCTCAATTTTCTCCTCACTTCTTTTCCCCGCAACTTATCTCTCTTGCATTTCCCCTTATCTCCCCTTTTGCCTTATATTGACTTATGTGGGAGACATCCATCAAGTTACAGCCCCGCTCCTGTGCCGAGTTAAGTCCACTACGGGCTCACCATAGTCCGTGCTACTTTGGAACTTCTTGTTCTTAGTAGCTGAATCTATAGCAACTACAACAACGAGACATCCAAAGGATCAGAATGTACTCAAACGTTGTAAATTTCACTTCACTGGATTTGAGGTGAAGCTGGTTTATTGGGCTTGTTTACCATCATTATCATCCTTATCCTTACCATCATTATCATTATCATAGTTTTTATTATAACTATCATTGTAATTATCCGTACTATCATTCTAATTATCCACACTATCATTATCATTAATATATTTACATGATATTATTTGCATAATTCCTATATATGTTTTATTTCATGGTTTCTTTACCAGGATAAATTTAGAGATTATAACTTATCGATTATAGGAACAATAATGAGCAGGACCCTCTGAACAAGGCTTCCAACCCAAGTATTACAAAAGTCATTACTACAGCTGCTCTCTGAATCAGGCTTCCAGCTTAAGCATTACAGATGTTCTCATTACAGCTGTCCTTCGAGCAAGGCTGGCAGTCCAAGCGTTATCGAGGTTCTCACTACAGCTGCCCTCTGAACAAGGCTTCAAGCCCAGGTCTTATAGAGGCTTTCACTACAGCTGCCCTCCGAGCAAGGCTTCAAGCCCAACATTAATGATTCTCTCTCTGCAGTCAAAAGAAGCTGCAATAAAAATTTCTTTTTGACCTAATGTTCTTAATCTGACTTCTCGCTTGCTGTTGAATAATTATTGCTACTGTCTTCCTCTCTTTTTGACTCTCTTTCAACTTATGTACTCTCTCTTTATCTGTCTGTCTGTCCGTCTGTCTCTCTCTCTCTTTCTTCTAGAATTTCTGTCACAGTTCTCACAGAGATATCTCAGGTTTCCGAGAATTTTCAAGATATCGAGAGTGTTTTCGTGGAGGTGTTTCAGCTTCCTCAAGTAAGTGTGTTTCTCGGAGTCCCTTCATGGCCCTGCCAGTGGCCAGACAGCCACAGGGTTACATATTGCCCACAGGGCTCTACCTACATCACATCTCCTCTACTTGGGTGTCCACTGGACGCCCTTGGATGAGCGCTTCATTTATATTCTTCCGTGAACCGGTTCCTAACAATATTAAACAGACTGTTGTTTTACGATGAAAAATAATTGATTCCCTGCTCCGATGTTCTTTAACTAGTAGACAGATATGGATTAGAGGATTTCTGACACTTATCATAGGTTATAACCTTTGGGTGTAAAGAACACAGCTAAAGGCATGATTGGCTTAATATGATGTTTATGCTTTAAATGTTCAGGAACAAGAAAAAGTATTGGAGAGCAATAGTAGCAGCAGTCGTTGCAGCAGTAGGGCTGATATTTCTTACCTTCCCTACTTTGAAAAGTTAGCTTCAGTATTGGACTATGTTTTAGGACTAAAGTATGACTGCTGGCGACCTAACCCTCCCGAGGTTGATAGGCCTTTAGCTTAACATCAAATAAAAACACGACAGGCGGCAGCCACACCGGCATGCAGCAACAGTTTAGAGAGCCGTTCTATGCTCAGCCTCCTATGCTATGTTTGTCTTTATTACACCACGGGGATACTGCTGGCTGCCTTCCTTGCCTCCTGGCTGTAACCACACGAGCTGTGATATATATGTGAAGCGATTTAGGAATAGTTACATATATCTCCATTATACAGCTGGTGATGTGATCGGCAAATTGATGGAGTCTCCTACGTAGTCTGGTTAGTAATGATAAATGGAAGTCATTTACAAGAAAAAGTGGATGATTTTGATGGAAATTAATAAATATATTTATTTAATGCAGATGATAGTTGCTTTGAAAATTAATATCTTTGCATTATTCTCTGAGGACCACTGGAGGCCTCTGGACCTCCAGTGGTCCAGGTAAAAGTGCTTTTATCACCACAGCTCCACGGGACTGTGTTTATCTAAGGAACATTATTCTCCCAGGATAAAGGATACAGAACAGATAGTTTGGAAATGGTGGTGTTGCTGCTGTCTGACTTTGTAACTCTCCCTCTAGACTGACTACGGTGGGAGATTTATTCAATCAGATCTACCCAATCACTTACAAAAGACCTTCCAGTAACGGACGGAGGTTAGTGAATCAATTCTCCTTTGTGTGTGTCATCGTTCTCTGCGGCGAGGCAGCGATCCAATATTTTTATCTAACGTCTTGACGAGCAGCTATATCATGACCAGTGTCTCCACCTCCTTCCTGGAGATATGAGCCAACACCAAGGTGCAGGAGTATTTGGTGATATTTTAAACATCCCTGGTGTCAGGAGCCAAATAAATGTTCCTACCCCATTTATTAGAGATTATCAATGTTTGACCCAGTTACCAGTGAGTAGACGAAAATGTTTTGTTAAGGTTTTCTCTGTATACAGCTTCAGCTTCGTCTTTTTCTGTATACAGCTTCAGAATACGGCTTCAGCTCTCATAGAATACACCATAAGCTTCTTCAGAATTTATGTTCATCCTCATCAGAATACAGCCACAGCATCACTGAACTACAGCCTTCAATTGAACTACAACTACAGCACAATCGACTTGAGAATAGTCCAGGACGGACTGAAACGTCGTCGTCCCTTCACTTTCTAGTGTGTGGTTTGTCAACATAATTCAGCCACGTTATTGTGACTCCTCGTCTGCAAATTATTAATTTTATTTAGTAATAATCATTAAATAGCATTTATATAAAAAATATATATATGTCCTGAAAATAGTTATTGTACTGCAAATAAAATTATATATATATATATATATATATATATATATATATATATATATATGTGTGTGTGTGTGTGTGTGTGTGTGTGTGTGTGTGTGTGTGTGTGTGTGTGTGTGTGTGTGTGTGTGTGTGTGTGTGTGTGTTAATCACGAAAAATTAACACGTGATTAAAAATGTGATTATATATATATATATATATATATATATATATATATATATATATATATATATATATATATATATATATATATATATATATATAAATATATATATATATATATATATATATATATTTATATATATATATATATATATATATATATATATATATATATATATATATATATATATATATATATATATATATATAATTACAAAATAAAATTTAAGAGCTACAGAAAACATCAGTCTGATTTTAAGGTAAGTGCTCCATCACTCTGCTCGCTCTGTATCCGTCATTGATTTTTTCCTGTGTAGTTCACCTTGCTCTAGAGGACAGTGCCAGGAACATTTTCCCTGTAACTGCAGGGAAAATTTTGCATCTGCACTTGACACTGATCCATCTACAGTTGGTGTAACAGGTGTAGGACGATCACGGTGCTGCAGTTGACGGTAAGGTCAGAGTTCTGCATAATTTACAAGATTTGGAAGTTGGTTAATATGTCTGCGTCTTCTGATAAACTTCCTAAACTTCCAGAAGTGTATAAGAAAAAGAAAAAACTAGAGAGAGAGAGAGAGAGAGAGAGAGAGAGAGAGAGAGAGAGAGCGAGAGAGAGAGAGAGAGAGAGAGAGAGAGAGAGAGAGAGAGAGAGAGAGAGAGAGAGAGAGAGAGAGAGAGAGAGAGAGAGAGGGGGGGGGGGGAGGTAGAGGGAAAACTATGAATATTTTGGATTTGCCTTACTGAAAATTGCGTATTTCTGAAGGTAAACATTATGTGTTGAAGGGATGAGGTTTTTGCGTGTCCTGTACCACTATATTATGCTGAACTTGGGTCACAAAGGGGAATATAGGAGAGAGAGAGAGAGAGAGAGAGAGAGAGAGAGAGAGAGAGAGAGAGAGAGAGAGAGAGAGAGAGAGAGAGAGAGAGAGAGAGAGAGAGAGAGCGGCGTACCCTCCTAATTGAAGCAATTTCTGGAAAATAATTACGAATGATCCAACAGTATGCCACAAAGCTCATTAGAAAGAGAGATGATATATGTCTTATATATTTCGTCTGACTGATTAGTTGATCGGCTTATTGACTGATTCAGATCTATTCAGTTTCTTTCTGATCATTACTCATGTCGCTTGACTGAAAATCCGTACAATTTATTTTAATTAACTGTAAAATAAATCACGAAACTATTAGTTTTCTAACATAAATATGCTAGAAAACCTAATTATTTATAGTGAAATAAATTGTATATATATATATATATATATATATATATATATATATATATATATATATATATATATATATATATATATATTAGATTTATTTTTTTGGATATTTGCCTGTGAACATCTCTAATACTGATCAAACCACACACTAGAAAGTGAAGGGACGACGACGTTTCGGTCTGTCCTGGACCATTCTCAAGTCGATTGTGAGAATGGTCCAGGACGGACCGAAACGTCTTCGTCTCTTCACTTTCTAATGTGTGGTTTGGTCAACATTTTTCAGCCACGTTATTGTGACTCCTCGTTTGCATCTTTCTTTCTTATTCGTCTTCCTATATTAATTATACAATATATTTCTAATGGTTACTCAAAATATTATTCAGCTTTTTGTCATACTCTTAAACTCTTTCCATTTATATTTATGTAGGTGTATGTGTGTATTTGTGCTTGTATTTACTATTTGTTTCTGCAGGATCGAGCTGTTAACTCTTAGATTCCATGACTATAACCGTCGGTTGTCTTATGTACTATCAACCTATTTTCCTCTGTCATATTTACTACATATTTTTTTCCTAGCACACGTACACACAGCCCCAGGAAGCGGCCCGTATTAGCTGTCTAACTCCCAGGTACCTATTTACCGCTAGGAGAACAGGAACCTCCGGTGAAAGAAATTTGTATCCATTGTTTCTGCCTCGGCTGGGAACCGAACCCGGGGACCTTGGGACTACTAACCCTGAGCGCTGTCAATTAAATCGCGAGGACCCTGTGTGTTTACTCACCTAGTTGGACTCACCTACTCACCTGTATATACTCACCTATTTGTGCTTGAGGGGGGGTTGAGCTTTGGCTCTTTGGTCCCGCCTCTCAACTGTCAATCAACTGGTGTACAGATTCCTGAGCCTACTAGGCTCTATCATATCTACATTTGAAACTGTATGGAGTCAGCCTCCACCACATCACTGCCTAATGCATTCCACTACTCTGACAATGAAAAAGTTCTTTCTAACGTCCCTGTGGCTCAAGTGGGTACTCAGTTTCCACCTATGTCACCTTGTTCGCGTACCACTAGTGTTGAATAGTTTATCCTTGTCACCCGGTCGATTTCCCTGAGGATTTTGTAGGTAGTGATCATGTCTCCCCTTACTCTTCTGTCTTCCAGTGTCGTAAGGCGCATTTCCCACAGTCTTTCCTCGTAACTCATGCCTTTGAACTTTTTACAGCTTCGTCTTGTGCTTGACAAGGTACGGGCTCCACGTTGGGGCCGCATACTCCAAGATTGGTCTTACATATGTGGTGTACAAGATTGTGAATGATTCCTTACACAGGTTCCTGAAGGCTGTTCTGATGTTAGCCAGCCTCGCATATGCCGCAGACGTTATTCTTTATATGTGGGCTTCAGGAGACAGGTTTGGTGTGATATCAACTCCTGATGTACGTGTGTGTGTGTGTGTGTGTGTGTGTGTGTGTACTCACCTAATTGTACTCACCTAATTGTGCTTGCGGGGGTTGAGCTCTGGCTCTTTGGTCCCGCCTCTCAACCGTCAATCAACTGGTGTACAGATTCCTGAGCCTAATGGGCTCTATCATATCTACATTTGAAACTGTGAATGGAGTCAGCCTCCACCACATCACTTCCTAATGCATTCCATTTGCTAACTACTCTGACACTGAAAAAGTTCTTTCTAACGTCTCTGTGGCTCATTTGGGTACTCAGCTTCCACCTGTGTCCCCTTGTTCGCGTCCCACCAGTGTTGAAAAGTTCGTCCTTGTTTACCCGGTCGATTCCCCTGAGGATTTTGTAGGTTGTGATCATGTCCCCCCTTACTCTTCTGTCTTCCAGTGTCGTGAGGTGCATTTCCCGCAGCCTTTCCTCATAACTCATGCCTCTTAGTTCTGGGACTAGTCTAGTAGCATACCTTTGGACTTTTTCCAGCTTCGTCTTGTGCTTGACAAGGTACGGGCTCCATGCTGGGGCCGCATACTCCAGGATTGGTCTTACATATGTGGTGTACAAGATTCTGAATGATTCCTTACACAGGTTCCTGAACGCCGTTCTGATGTTAGCCAGCCTCGCATATGCCGCAGACGTTATTCTCTTTATGTGGGCTTCAGGAGACAGGTTTGGTGTGATATCAACTCCTAGATCTTTCTCTCTGTCTGTTTCATTAAGTACTTCATCTCCTATTCTGTATCCTGTGCCTGGCCTCCTGTTTCCACTGCCTAGTTTCATTACTTTGCATTTACTCGGGTTGAACTTCAACTGTGTGTGTGTGTGTGTGTGTGTGTGTGTGTGTGTGTGTGTGTGTGTGTGTGTGTGTGTACTATTGAAGGGTAAGAATGCTCCACTCATGCTCCAGACAGACCGTACATGCAACTTTGGTAAAGTAAGAAATAGTTTAATAATAATAATAATTAAAATAATATCACGATAACAATAATAACCACATTCATATCAATAACAATAATAATAATAAAAATAATAATAATAATAATAATAAAGCATTAATATCAATAACAAAATCAACAAATTCATGAAGAACATAACAGTGGCGCATAAAGAACAAACAGAACTAACAACAATAACACAAAAACAAAAGACAGGAAACGGACGCAACAACACTGACATCAATAATTGCAATTTGCCACAAATTAAGCCCCACCTTTGCTCTATTATAATGTATATTTATTTTTACATAAATCACAACAACCAAAAAAAAAAAAACTCTAATTCTGAAATACATTGCCGGGGCTTCTAGATAATTATCTTTTCTCTCTCTCTCTCTAAATTGCACCTCTCGCTGTAGGAAATTACAATAACTGTCAATTAGACTTGCGAAGTTCGACAGAACTAGAGACGTCGATGGTCAGATTGCTAGCGGTAACTCACGCGAGTATCAAAGTAAAGTTCCAGGTAGTGGTCTTGCTTGGGTGCCTGACATACCTGCTGGCTCCCTAATTAATACGACAGCTCGCTGGGGCTCGCTCGTAAGTGATGACTACAGTGTTGAAAATGATGGGTGCTTCTCTCTGTAAATAATGGGTGCTTCTGTCGGTAAATAATGGCTGGTGTTTGTAAATTATGGGTGGAGTCTCTGAGAATTATAGGTGGTGAGTCTGTAACTTATGGGAGGAGTCTCTGTGAATTATAGGTGGTGAGTCTGTAACTTATGGGAGGAGTCTCTGTGAATTATAGGTGGTGAGTCTGTAACTTATGGGAGGAGTCTCTGTGAATTATAGGTGGTGAGTCTGTAAATTATGGTTGGAGTGTCTGTGAATTATAGGTGGGGAGTCTGTAAGTTATGGGTGGTGAGTCTGTAAATTAATGGGTGGTGTCTGTAAATTATGAATAATGTGTCTGTAAATGACTTGCGGAGTCTGAAAATGATGGATGGTAATACTGTAAATGATGAGTACTGTATTATAAATGATATGTGGTGTATCTTCAGGTGATGCAGATGGTGTTGAGAAACATGACAAATGTTGTAAATAATAGGGTCTGTGTTATTAATGTTGATGGTGAAATGTTGTTTTTCATATGATGGTTAAATGTTGTATTATAAAATATGGCGCTATGGGGTAAGGGGGTTCTTTATGTTAGAAATGAAGTTATGTGGATGTAAATGGTGTTGGCATGATGCCTTGTAAATGATGGGGCTATTCCCTTCTGTAAATGATGGGCTATTCCCTTCTGTAAATAATGGGGCTATATGTCAGGCAAATAACTTTGGCAAATTACTAATCAGCTTTATAAATAGTTATCTTTTCAACGATGTTTTTTCCCAGCTTAAGATGCTATTGTTGTGCCTTTGAAAACAGTGTTGGAATAAAGGCTTGCAGATGCTATCAGCGTAGTACTTAGTGAATGACATCCTTAATGTTTGTAGTTCACGATATTCTTTTCATCGTAAATAGTCTCTAATGCGATGCTTAGTAAACGTTGGCCGCTCCCTCTTACATGTAAATTATGTTCACTTCTTTTGTTTCTCTCTCTCTCTCTCTCTCCCTCTCTCTCTCTCTCTCTCTCTCTCTCTCTCTCTCTCTCTCTCTCCCTCTCTCTCTCTCTCGCTTGTGCCGCCTCCCGGGACCATTCTTATTAATACCGGTCTTCTGCCTCATGCGATATATTTGCATTAATTTTACCTAGAGCTTTGGCGCTCTTGCAAAAGAATTAATTCGCATAATTCGTTTTTGGATAGGATTGTAATACTGTGCTCGGCTGAGCCCGAGATGAATATGTATCCATGCCTGAATTGTACTGTTCATATATATATATATATATATATATATATATATATATATATATATATATATATATATATATATATATATATATATATATATATATATATATATATATATATAATTATTCACATAGGCGAAAAAACGAAAATAATCCGAGCATAAAAGATATCTAATAAATTTTCTAGGATTATAGGAAACATGCAATGCAATATTTTGGGCTTATATAACCACAAATGTTGGAGGAAAGCTCGAACGTCATCAGTCATGAGTGGCGAGTAAAATGTTTTTCCATGTATAAACAGGTGATTTAGCAGCTGGGATTAACGAGCATTTGGCCACGTGTTTAGGAGGGCCAGTAGCAAATATTAACCAATCCACACACTAGAAAATGAAGGGACGACGAATGTTTCGGTCCATCCTGGACCATTCTCTGGTTGACATACATCAGCCACGTTATTGTGACTCTTCGCCTGCCAGTAGCAAATGCTGCTTAATACAGCCGCCCAAACCTTTTCGTGAATTTAAGACTACACACGACTCACAACTGAGTGACGTTCAAACTTTTCTTGAACAGTGTTTCGATCTCATCCCATGTCCAATAACTTGGGGTGGACGGTAGAGCAACGGTCTCGCTTCATCCAGGTTGGCGTTCTATCCCCGACCGTCCAAGTGGTTGGGCACCATTCCTTCTTCTCCTCCACCCTCTTCCTCCTCCCCTCCCAAATCCTTATCCTGACCCCTTCCAAGTGCTATATAGTCATAATGGCTTAGCGCTTTCCCCTGGTAGTGACATTCTATTCCAATCTCTTCCCATGTTCGAATCGAAACTTCATGTAAGCTTTACCAACTGGACCAAAAAGAGCTAAAACACCTAATCTAATGTATTCGAGGCTTAAATATTAACGCAAAATTAATATATGGAATCAAATTAATTCATATTAAAGGAAAAGCGTTTGAGGGCGAGCAGAGCATGAGCATAAGTAAAGAATAGCACAGCCTCAAAGGGATGATATTCGTGAGTGAGCATAAGTACCGCCACAGGCAAAAACAAAACAGAGAATCAGGTCTAAAGCCTATTAGGAGACCTTCAAAACAGAGGGTGTGGATATATTTCAAAGCACAAGGAGTACCGCAGGGATTGGAGCCGGACGCAGTAATGCTTACTCACTTTCACGTTACCGATTACATGAACGACTTAGGTAAAAATTAGTCCGCAGTAGTGACGATAAATGGAAACCATTAATTATAACCCAGTCACATAATACTACTGTACCACTAGAAAGAATTTAAATTTAAATTTATTTGGCTATGGAAAATACAATAATAAAAAATAGGATATGACACCAAAGGATAGAATGATATAAATTTAGTAGGATAGGGTAGTATTGAACGAGTTGAGGATGGAATATAAGATTTTAGATATGATAGCAAAAGAAAGTGCTGATTTGAAGTTCAAAGCCAAACTCTTCGATTGATATCATGCAGCGCTGAATCCAACTGAAATATAAAGTTTTCTGAATGTCAAGTTTACATTTTTTGCAAGTTAGAACACAAATCAATATATCTGTCGTTAGACGTGTGATCCAGCTTGTCGGAATACAGTCCACAATATTGGTCAATTGATAAAGATTTAGGAGATTGTGCTATAATCATCGTTGTGTTAACATTAAAAGCGTATATAAATGTTGAAAAAACGATCTTATTATGTGAGTGAATGCGATCACATAAGCACTTGCAGGTAGATGGCAATATTGTCCCTTCTAAAACCTACTTTATAAGGGAACTATTGACAATAACACAGCTGACTCTGCTAATTACATATTGCCAATGAAACAGCTGATCCACTTATGAAACAGCTGATCTGCGAGTGACTTATTGCGAGTGAATCAGATGATATGTGATGGAGTTTTTGTCAATGGAAACAGCTGTCTTGCGAGGTGAGGTAATTTCAATGAAACAAAGAAACTGCTGGAGAGTGATTGACAATTTGAGATGATTACTGATGATAGAGTAAAAATTTAATAATCATCTACTTCCAGTAAAAAATACTTTTGAAATAATTTGGTGTGAAGTTCCATTTAATTATTGGACACTTGCCTGAGTAGCTCGCTTACCCAAGAGAAAGAAGCGAGTTTACTGCACTGATTAACTTTCCTCTCCCATGAAGACGGTGAGAGGAGTGTGTGGGAAGTCTGCTGTGTATCGAGCTGTGTATATTGTGTCGTTGTTAAAGAGGAACTACAAAGAGACAAGCAATCCGAATGCATCACCTTTATAGTTAATATTATGTTATACATGTTAAAAGTCAGTGAACTGTTCTCTGTGAACGTTTGTATTAGCGTATTATCGAGGGGGCAGTATGGACCTATTGTCTTTTTTCGCTAAAATGAATTTAAAAATGTTTTAAATAAAGTATTATATTTACCTCCAATCACAAAGATTATCTACTAATGCCATGGCATCGGATTTTAGCCAGTATTTATATATTTTTGTTAAATAATTCTGCCTAAATTTTAACTTCAAATTTGTTTGGGTCCTATAACTAAATTTTCAGTGCCCATCATGGATTACGCTCCCAGCTTTCACAAAGCCATGAACGCCAGTAGCAGAATATGAGGATGATAAAGAATGGTATTTTCCAGTGAATGATATACTTGTTAAATTCTAAAACGAGCCTGGGAAAACTCACTACGACTCGAGAGAAAAGTAACTCACTGTTGACCGACAGAGATAATTACCTCGCTTAAACCTGTTAGAGTATTCAACACACCTTGAAGTCTCCCGGATGTACTGGGCCAGGCAACTTGCATTTAATTAAATATTTTTAATTCCATGTATGTATATAGACACAGCAGAGATAGCGAGAGCCAGCGCTTTAGCCTAGAAATAATACTCGTCCATACACAGCAGCTGAGTCTGTTATTATTCCACAGCATCCTCATCTGAGAGGCTTATATATATATATATATATATATATATATATATATATATATATATATATATATATATATATATATATATATATATATATATATATATATATATATATATATATATTCACCCCGTTCAGGCGACTGTCAGTCTCTCGCTATCTTGCTTGCTGACAGTTTTACCTTCAGAGTTTTCCCTTAAAGCTGATGTAACAAGTATCGCTCTTCTGTTTCTTATATCTCAAACTTCATTTTCCTATCAAAGTAATTTAAAGTTTTCCGTAAATGTAAAATGATGGAAGTCGTGGCGGGTCCCAGGGGAAATAATATAACATTTTGCGACATATTTTTGGATTGTAAAGGACTGGAAAATTATATTATAACTTGCGGCCTTTGTAGCAGCACTGCATGTAAAGAACTTGTTCTTTATGTCATTAGCGCTGCAAAGTATAATGTCTTTTAGGGTTTATTAAAGCGTAAAATATGTCGAATAGCTTACACTCTGCTTCGAAAATCACTGTTCGCTGTAGAAGACTCCCCAAGGTTGGGGTGTGTGTTGATGCCTTTTGCGTTGAGTAATTCTGTACACCTGTGTTATAGTATTTGGTTTACCTGTGAATTTAGCAACCTGTGTTGTTGTTGAATTCTCCACATCTGTGTTTTAGTGTTCTTCACACGTTTGTTCCTGTATTCTCCACACGTTTGTTGCTGTATTCTTCACACGTTTGTTGCTGTATTGTCCACACCTTTGTTGCAGAATTCCATACATCTATGTTGCTGTATTATCCACACCTCTGTTGCAATATTTTCTGCACCTGTGCTACGATACTCGTCACACCTGAATATAAGTTCAAAATATTATACACGCCCTGCGACTCTTCATCATTGCATCATCAACATCAACTGACCACTTCATTTTACGCAACAACACCTGAGAAATTTGCAACAACAGCCACATTGACAGCATAAGCGTAAATAGCCGGCGCAGCATTAGCAGTAACTGCAGCAACAGCAGCAGCATCAGCAGCAAAAGGACTAACAACAGCCGACGCAAACAGTTTAGCAACAGATATGAGCCTCAACTCATCTCCTTGCCTGTGTGCTGGGTCTACCTTTAACATTAACCAAATAAATAGGGAGATGAGAGAGGAGACGAATGGGAGTTACCACTTATGTATACCGGAGTGGGAGAAGTGCTGCTCTCACCCTCTCTGAACCTTTCCCTTGGTGTAGAGCGCACCACTCCATCAGTAACAAGGTCCACTCACTGTCTCTCCACACACTGTAAACCTTTGAACTGAGTGGAATCGCAAAATTTGTTTAATGCCTTTGACGTGTGTGTGTGAATATTCTTTATGTATAATTTTTGTACGAGAGTTTTGGCGAGGCAATATGTATGTGTGAACGTGTGGGTGTGTATGTGTATGTTTGGGTGTATTTGGTTAGTTGGGCTTAAGGGGAGGTTGATCTTGTGTGCGTGTGTGTGAATTCACCTGGTTGTGCCTGCGGGGATTGAGTTCTGCTCTTTCGGCCTGCCTCCCAACTGTCAATCAGTCAACCGTTACTAACTACTATTTTTTTTCACACACACACACACACACACACACACACACACACACACACACACACACACACACACACACACACTCAAGAAGCAGCCCGTAATAGATGTCTAACTCTCAGGTACCTATTTACCGCTAGGTAGCAGGGGCGTCAGGGTGAAAGAACCTCTGCCCACTTTTTTCTGCTATCAGCAGGGATCGAACCCGGGCCCTAGGATTACAAGTCCAGAGCACTGTCCACTTACCTATCAGCCCCCCTCCCCCACTCAGCTATCGTGTATGTGTGTGCGTGCGTATGTATTAGTTTCTGTTCGCAGTTTCGGAATGTTTACATAATAATATTTACGACAATTCGTACATGCTCAAAATAGCATCAAGCTTCTTTGTTTACGCGAACGAATTTACGTTTGTTTGAACTGCTCTCGCTTTGAAATTTAACTAATAATTTGTTTCACATTAGAGATGAATTGGTCTCTTTCCTCTCTTTGCTCTACACATGTTGGACCGACGTGCTCAAATACCAGAGCTGCATGGTGAGGAGATGGGTAAAGTTCTGTATTTGCTCTCTCTCTCTCTCTCTCTCTCTCTCTCTCTCTCTCTCTCTCTCTCTCTCTCTCTCTCTCTCTCTCTCTCTCTTTACCATTCTCTCTTTCTCTACCTCTCTCTCTCTCTCTACCTCTCTCTCTCTCTCTCTCTCTCTCTCTCTCTCTCTCTCTCTCTCTCTCTCTCTCTCTCTCTCTCTCTCTCTCTCTCACTTTTTCTCCTTCTCTCTCTCTCTCTCTCTCTCTCAAGCACAATAAGCAAAGGAAACACAAAATATATAAAAGACAAATGAACCTAGAATATAACCAGAGTCTAACCGACCGAAGAGGATTATATCCATTTACGGCTGTGTCTGCGTCTCGCAGAAGCCATATTTGATTTCCTCCGCTTGAGTCTCTGACTTTATCGTCGGCCATTTCACAAATTAACTGCAGCATTCCCTCCAGCCACGTGGGTCTCTCAGCTGGGATAATCTCCCCTTTCATATTATCATAATTGAAACGGATTACATTTATGTAACTAAGTAACGGCTCTCATTACCGCGCGAGTTGGTAGTAAGGTTCATCGCGCTCTTGGTGACGAGGTCTCGGTTGGATGAGCCTTGGTAGATGCTTGGTAGATTCGGTCTTGGTAACTCTGTTGGTCCAGTAGCCTGTCTTCAGTCCACCCCCGTCCTCATTAACAAAGCCCAAATGCTTTGATAATCCAGCCGCCAAACACCCCTCATGCTAATGAATGAGAAATGCTTTACACAAGATTCATAATCGATGGTGTTCGGACGTTTCTCGAACAGTGCTTCGCAGACGTCTACTGTTGAAATCGTATCCTTGTAAGTGCTTCACCAACGTGAAATGCAAATATTTGCATTTGAAGTATATGGGTTAAGCATTTACAGAGTTGCGATTTGAACAGAGCTCGTCAGCTAAGCAATGTTTGAGAAATGTTCGAACATTTCTGTAACAGAAGTTATTTCTGTTTTAAAGTCATTTTAAAAATAACCTAGTAGCCATGTTTATATGAGATTTAAAATGTCATTACAGTCGTCAAATTGAGACTATGTTCGTAACAGCTTATACAGATCATAGCAATAATGGCTGGACTAATCGGGTGAAGATGAGTCTAAATCATACGCACATTTTTGGCATAAAGAAAGAGTAAGTCTGAACAACATTTAGTTTACAGTTTAAAAGGTGATATAAATGGGAAAACAAATTGTAGTTTACCTTTAGAACAGTAAGACAGACACTGGAACAATTCATATAAAAAAAATTACTACGAAGAAAATCATTCCATGAAAGTATATAACAAATTTCACGCCCTTTAAGAAATTCCTAAAAGCACCAGTGAAGAAGCCTCAAGCATTCAATCTCCACATGCATGTCACATAAACTGTGAAGCTGTCGCCCATAGGAATACTCATCTGTTATGGACATATCCTTCTTACTTAACTATTTAGTTTCAATTTGACCTCTGGTTTCCAATATGAACCCAAGGTCGTAACATCATCTCATCCCTCAGGACGCTCGGGGAACACACCCCGACCTCCATGATAACAACACGATTCATTACGTAGTGGACCACAACTCCCACACCTGCAAACTTCCTTTCTCCGAGGGTTCAGGTGGATGAAATATTTATTGTTTACCTTGAGTTATTGGTCTCACAGGACTGATCAATATTGCAAGCACACACGCACACGCAGACACACACACACACACACACACACACACACACACACACACACACACACACACACATACACACACACACACACACACACACACACACACACACACACACACACACACACACACACACACACACACACACACACACAATTCCGGGTTGTCAGCATCGTTCCCTCTACTACTGTTCTGTAACACACTCATGCCATCCACTTGGACTGATCTCCGAGGCGAAGATCTCATTCAGATTACCCTTCCAGCCTCTATATCAGTCATCTCATCCCACGACGCTAGCTGCGAGCGTACACACACTCGGCTATTCTTCAGATGGGCCAATTTGAATCGCATTTAATCAAAGTAATGGACACCATAAAGATGCATAATCTCCTTGGTTATGTTTACACGTTACTCATCCCAGCCATTAGGCCATGTTTATGTCTCAGGTTAGCGTTATGGAGCGACTCGCAAGCATAAAACTTTCGCCGGAGGGAGGATGGATTTCGCTGACGGACGGCTTCTTCCGAATGTCATTTATATCTGTCTCGACATTGTCAGGCTCGACTGTGTTTACACTGAAAGAGATACCAGGTCTGCGTCACTACACTGGCATAGCTCCTGCCCTCCTCTGTCCTCAATCTCCCGTCTTCTCTACCTAACTTCTAATTACGAAATATACTGAATTAATATTATATGTGTGTAGTGTTAGGGGTACCACCTCAGGAGCAATTATAGGGACTCATAGCCTCAGAGAAGAGAATAATAATAATTCAGAGAAGACCTTGTGGTTTGTTCATGAACACCTAAATATTTATTCCCCTTACATCCCTAATTTTTTTATTGTTATACTATATGATTAATGTATTTTATACTTTTCATTTCATTGTGTTACAGTTTAGAGAAAAAATACACGTATAGCAATCACTGTTCGAAGACCTCATCCAACTCTTCGGAGATCGGGCACGTGCTCAAAATACAGCACGCATTTCCTCTCTGGATCTCGACACTGAGGCGCTGGAAGAGGAAACTGGCCGATCCTGAGTTACTAGTTTGCCTAATATTCCATCCATTCTCCCTCCTTCCCTCATGTTTTCCTCCTTACCCATTCCCATTTCCTCCTATTCTTGTTCCCTCTCTCGAATTCTCTCTTCCAGTCAAGGATTCAATCAAGGTTTTCGACGTTCATTCAACCTGGATAACAGCGGCTTTTTGTTTCACTAACACATTTAGGAATATTTGGATCTAGGCAGCTGCCCTAGACAATATGAAGGAGGGTACAGAGAGTGTTTCAAGAGCTAGAAACGTTCTGATGCCCAAAATTCCCATCGAGTAATTCCCATTTACTCTACGGCAAATCAAACTAATAGTTGACACTTCGTAAACGTCATTTATTATCACAGTAGGAGCCAATTATAGGTAAAGATGATCTTTGGGGTCTAATGAATACTGAAAAATAAATATATATATATAAATATGTACCGGACTCAATGCATCAGTATCAAAATTTCTGTAAAAAAATAGGTGCAAATTATATTTCTTTTGATTCCGCTGGTGAGCTGCGGCACCCCATGTTCAGAGCTGTGACTCATGACACTATTGAGTGAATAGTAGCAGCCATATCCTCACCAAATGTCTGGCGCCAGACACCTCCTGCTTCTCTGGTTCTTTATTATGACTGTGTCCCTTCTGTACCCTGACTGTATCCCCCCCACCAAACACCCCCTCACTGTTTTACATTAAATATCCTCACATACAACCCTCACTCTGTCCCTCTATACCCTTTGCTGTGTCCACTCTACACCCCTCACTGTGTCCACTCTACACCCCTCACTGTGTCCACTCTACACCCTCAGAGTGTCCCGTCTATACCATTATTTATCCCCAATATATCCCTTCCTCTCAAGCGTTCACTCAGCCCTCGAATTCAAAATGTTTCCCCTTCAAATGCGCCTTCATTTTTCACGTCCTCTTTCCCCATGGGCTTACAAGTTCTAGTCTACAACAACCCCTTTATTCCCTCAGCCCTTTCTCTACCACCTAACCATTCCTCCCAATCTTTACCCTCCACAGACACCCCTCACTTCCCTTTCCATAACGCAAACCCTCCTATAAGCTGGATTCCAATCTGGCCCCTTCACCCTTTAGCCCCTAAACCTTTTCGTTCTAAATCCCCCCTTCCCCTTCTACTCCTTCCCTCCCCCCCCCCTTTCCCCCATGGCACCATTGACATCATCAGGGCCAGTTATCCACCGCTGGAGCAACTATTGTCTTATCGAACAATGCCGTCTATTGTTTGGGGATCCTTGCGAGTGCCAACGGGCCAAGTGCCTTCTACTCCTCTGCGCTCATTCAGAGGCACCTCTGGCGGCACTGTGTAAAGTGATCGCCTTTGTGCCAACCTGAGTGCCGGCGCTGATTACTTCAAGTTAGAGGCAGTAATTAGTGGACATAATGTGTGTTGTCACTATAGTCATCTTCGGCGGTGTGTGTGTGTGTGTGTGTGTGTGTGTGTGTGTGTGTGTGTGTGTGTGTGTGTGTGTGTGTGTGCTCACCTATTTGTGCTTGCGGGGGTTGAGCTTTGGCTCTTTGGTCCCGCCTCTCAACTATCAATCAACTGGAGTACAGACTCTTGAGCCTACTTGGCTCTATCATATCTACATTTAAAATTGTGTATGGTATCAGCCTCCACCACATCACTGCCTTATGCATTCCACCCGTTACTACTCTGTCACTGAAAAAGTTTTTTCTAACGTCCCTGTAGCTCATTTGTGTGTGTGTGTGTATGTGTGTGTAAAATACAGAGATCAATATCGATATATATTCTCAACTCATAATTCCAAATGATAATTATTAGAAAGCACTGGGAGTACCTTAATGATATCTTAACTAACATCATTTGGATAAACCTTAAATGTCCCTCGCTCTTTCTTGCACTCCGGCTAAATATTTCCATGAAATTATTTTTGGGGTGAAATATACAGTAATAAATCTAAAACGTAAATGCCTCAGCAGTGCAAAAGCAGCCGCAGAAACAAACAAAATGCTGTTTGGAAATCAAGAGCTTGAGCGGGGCTGACTACTGGCGGTGGAGCTTAAGAAGCAAATTGTGTTTACCAAAGTTAACTCTATCTGGTCTGCTGCAAGTTCTCCGTTTCTCTCCAAACTCTTCTTTGTAATCTAATACAACTTTAAATCCACATTTTACACGGGAATATTTGAAATGATTTAGAATTGTTTATGTTTGTTGAATGGTGATGGTTAAAATATATATATATATATATATATATATATATATATATATATATATATATATATATATATATATATATATGTATATATATAGTCATATATATATATATATGTGTGTGTGTGTATGTGTGTGTGTGTGTGTGTGTGTGTGTGTGTGTGTGTGTGTGTGTGTTAAAGACATAAGTAAATACAAAAAAGTAAATAATAGAACACTCACAGATACAAAAAAAGTCTTATTATTACACCAACAAGAGTCCTGTGAAATGATGTTTGCCAAACCTATTGGAGTTCAAGGATAAAAATTGGAAGAGTGGAAACCCTTCCAATTTTTGACACCAGACACGAATGGGAAACAGACAAGAAAAGGGTAGAGAAACTAGAGATCCATAGTGAGGGAGTAGTTGACACACTCCAGTATAAGAGGCGGCATAAACACATACATTATGTCATACACAAACAACATTGTATCATACACAAACAACATTGTATCATACACAAACAACATTGTATCATACACAAACAACATTGTATCATACACAAACAACATTGTATCATACACAAACAACAACACACTCAAGTGTGAACTTGCTTGTCATACTGAAAATTAAAGGGTAGACGGGATAGTGTCGCTTCTCTCACATCTGTTCTACTTCATCCTTCACCATTATATTATCATCTACTTTTCCATCTATTCCATACCTTCTCTTTCTCTACTTCTCCTCTTTCCCTACTTTCTTCATCTCAATCATCCACGCCAATTCCTCTTCTTATAATTTCATTCACTTCCTTGTACTCTTATTCCATCCCCTTTAGTCCTTCTGCTGTTCCTCCTCCTCCTCTTCCATCTTCTTCTTCCCCCTCCTCCTCCAGTCAGTCCCCCCACTCATCTTCCTTCCGCGTCCTCCTCTCCATCATCAAACGCTGCCCATCTTCCCGTTAAGTCGTGCCTGAGGGAAACACCCAGTGATGTGTGTATGCTTGCGTATGTATTGGTGAACGAATCCTCACTTATATGTACTGGCAGAGCGATCCCTCAGCTCCTGGGCCCCAAGCCCACCAGCTACAACTACTCGCAACCTATATGTACTTTTTTCTACTTTTGAAATTGTGTACGAAGTTAGTTTCAACTTCCTCTCTGGCTCACTTAACTTGCTCACTTTTCTTACACTGAGGAAGTGCTTCCTAACTTCCATATGACGCTTCTGGTTTTTTTTTTTAGTCTCCACCCGTGTCATCTTGTCTTACTTCTCCTGAACTTTGTTTTAAACAACCTTGCGTATGCCTGTAATAAGCATGAACTTATTGAAGAGATTGATAATTGGCCTCAAACTCTGTGTCTCTTTACACTCTCACTGTGTCGCCTCAAATCCCTCACTCCATCCCTTCTACCATCACTGTTTCACCTCGCTAATCAAAATATTCTCTTTTCTCAGTGACTCCAGTTCTTCCTGTGCCTTTTCAGAGTGAGATGGGTATATTCATTAGGACTGCACGCTATTTGATGCAGTTACTGATTCACATATCTCTAACTGTCTATATGGAATGATTTGCTTTTTGAATGCTTATTTGTCCTTGAATGGCATGTTTTCTTAATATTGTTTATCAAATTGCCGCCTCGTGCTTTTGTTTTAATTCCACAACCTTTTGTATTTCATTTTCTTTCTTTTTCCAGTTCTTTGTGCATTACCAGCTGAAACAGGTGTGTGTGTGTGTATGTGTGTGTGTGTGTGTGTGTGTGTGTGTGTGTGTGTGTGTGTGTGTGTGTGTGTGTGTGTGTGTGTCTGTTTGTGAGTGTGTGTGTTTGTGAGTGTGTGTGTTTGTGAGTGTGTATGTGTGTGTGTTTGCGCGTGCATGCAAGTGTGTTTTGTTTTCGTCATTATATATACATAAGCTCGAGATACAAGCTCCAACTACCAGCTAATGAGAGGGAGGCAGAGGAGACGTCCTGGAGAAGATCAAATGCTGTAGAGGAGAGGTTGGAGGTGCAGGAGAGGGTGAGAGCAGCTTCCAGGTGAGAGAAGAGGCCACTGTGGTGAGAGGCGTAGTGGAAAGGAAGTCACTGGGAAGAGTGAAAGGATGCTTGAGTGAGCAGGAAGATGATAATGGTAGGATGTACCCACTAAATGATGAAGATGGGAGCAGGAGGGAGATGATGAACTTGAGCGCAGGTGAGAAGAAGTTGATGAGACATTATCGATCATGATAGCGGAGAAGGGGAAGGAATAGGAGATGTTTGTGATAAGGTGCAGGCACTGAATGATGCGTGGAGCAACGCGGAGAAGAATGATGATGATAAACATAATGATGACTGTGGCGACATAGCTGTAGATATAAGATTGATGATGCAAAGTGTGGTGAAGGTGATGATGGTGTGTAGTGTTAATGGTTAGAGTGCCGGGGTTCCTATGATTGCGTTCTGGTAATGTTTGTTAGCAGAGGTGGCGTCAGAGTGATTGGTTGTTAGAGATGAGGGTCCTGGTGATTTTAGTGGTGTGGGAGGTAGTTATGGTAGTGATGGAGGTAGTTATGGTGGTAATGGAGGTGGTGGTGATAGTGGCGGAAGTCGCACTGGGGAAGATAACTTGTTGATTACTTTAGTTTCAGCCACTCAGTTAAAATGGTAACTATTATTTATCAATATTCTTCAATCCTTCATGGACAGTGTTAGCGATGTGTACACAAAGCATTTAGCGTAATGGGTTATAGAGCTCTGAACCAGAGAGGAAGATTGAAGTGCTTTTGCAATGATAATTGCGTTTCATAGCTAACCGGCATATATACATTTTCGTCTTTCATAAACTGATCAGGCTAGAGAGGTGTTATAGCATATGGTTATTGAGCTCTCATCTGTATAAAATAATTAAAGTGCCTTTAAAAAGTTCAAATTATAATTACATCATACATATTAATCATTGCCTACCATATGAGGTATTGGGTATAAAACCAGTATACCATTAAGTGGTCCAGTACTCAGATGATATTGACCGAGTTTAGCATACATCAACCCTGCAGGTCAGAGAATTGTTAAACAATTTAAACATTCCCTGAATATGATACTTTTGGAGGAGGAGATAGTGGTTTCTCTAAAACCAGGTGCCACTTCATCCCTGTGAAAGGCATGAACTAGTTGGCATCTATCAGTCTCAGGAGACTATGGAGTTGCGCTCTGGTTGTCGTTCTGGAGTGACCTCTCCAGGGTGTAAAACCAGAGTAGGTTGATACGGGGGAGAAGCTGTCACCCATGTAGCAGGTCCCCCACTCCCCTCCACCGTCTCCTTGAACTAACATTTTATAAGTCCTTTCGCACATTCGGCCCGACGATGCATGCTGATATTGCCACCCATCTGTCGGGATCATCTCGCCACTCGGTTATTAAACTCCTGGCGGTCTGCCTTGTCACATGTTCTCTGGACTGTGCTGGTTCACCGGACCACGAAGCTGTGGAGACCGGCATTAATATTGAGAGTGCGAGGCACCGTACAACAGCAAGCATCATCTATTCCTCTTGCACTAGAGGACCTGGCACGGATTCTGGGATTTCCTAGTTATTCAAAACTGGAATGAAACTTTGACTTGAAATATTGACACCAAGACTGAAAAAAACATGAATTAAAGTTCCATAATTAGGACGAGTTAACATTTTTAAGTCAAGTGGTATCATCATACTTTTCAGACCATTTTATCTTTATTCCACATGGATTTAATAAACATTTTTAAACTTCAGCCGCCGTCTTAAAATGAATTCAAAGGAAATGAGAAAACTAAATCATTTCCACTCTAATAATTTCTTTCGAGCAACATTTTATTGCTCATGTCAGACTGCCTTGCAATTTCAGACTTGCAGACTACCCATTTCCACGACGACCATTATCAACAGTAAATGTTCCACCATAGCCTGGTCACCACTATTGCTATCCCGACAACTACCACCAACTACTGTCTTCACCACTATTACTTCTACTACTAAGCGACGACACCACTACGTCTACGTATCACCACCACCATTACTACAACCATCAATATCACCACCAACAACGGCTTGAATTTCCGTTTTAAAAACTTTCCAAGTGGCCTGATATTTGGAAAATTTGCCTTCATCTCAAAATTCTGAAATGAAATTGTGGGGGAAACTGTTTAACATATGCTTTTAAACATATGGGAAAAAGAGTTCAATGTGAAGTGTCTGGTAATTGTTACATTAAATTAGGATGTGAATCACAGTTTATTATGTTTTAATAACCAAAAAAGAACTTGAACAACGGCAAATTCATAAATGCATTCAAAAATGAATTCGTATGAAATTAAACATTCGTACGTGCGTTCAGACATTTGATGAGAGAGGAACCTGATGAGATATAATCGTGACGTGAAAAATACCGAAAGGTATAGTAAGCAAGCAGGAAAAGAAAAAGCCTTTCGTGTTAAGATAAGCAAAACTAGAAGCCACAGATATAAGGAAAGCGAAATGAGGAAATATTCCTTCCGTATGTGATTGTGAACACTTGGGGTGAAATGGACGAGGATATTGTCCAGACAAATACAATCCCAGACACCAAAATATAAGATCTTAGACAATTTCGAGTTCAGATTCACCAGATTCTCGAATATGATGAGGCCGGACCAAGAGCTACTCATTATTGCTCACATACAAAATTCGGTAAGCTCATGCATTATTTTGAAAGCATATACACTCATACACAAACAAATACACAGAATTAAAATACACAGGATCAGGGCAGCAGGTCCATTAGTGGTAGCTTTTGTACTTCAAAAACACTGATGCTTAAATTTAGTGCCTACTAAATTATATATATTGAAAACTTTGTTCTACAATATTTTTTTTTAACACACTATACTTCCCATAATGGTCGGAAGATTTAACTGAATATATCGAGTTCCTTCCCGGCTTATAACTTCCCATTAATATCCTATTTATATCGCTAATATTAATCCCCATTAACCCCTAAAACACTAAATATATCGTCCATTAGCTCACCGTTAGCCTGCATATGCAGTTATGATCGTCTAGAACTATTAATTATTTCAGTACGATATTTTCAGGAGTATTGATATCGGTAAACAGATACGGTGGTCAAACAACTGAGAATTATAGAAAAATGTGCGTTAATTACTGTATAGAAGTCTCGTAGAATAACATCAGAGCCTTGGTTGGTAATGTTGCTTGATGTCAGCCCGATCAACCTATTGGTTTTGTTAAGAGTAATGATGAAATGTTGTGTTGCATCTGACCTGGAGTGTCAGATCTTACTCGCATTACCACTTAATTGTTTGCACATTTGTATACGCTCAACACATACTCTTATAAGTACATACATATATAAGTGTATATGTTTAAGTGTATGCATATATATTAGAGTACAAGTACTTACAAGTTTATTTGTCCACGAGTAAGTGTATAGAATATATATATTTATATATATTCTATATAGAGAGGCTAGATATACCGTTCTATATAGACCCTATATTTATATATATATATATATATATATATATATATATATATATATATATATATATATATATATATATATATATATATATTTTATATATATATATATATATATATATATATATATATATATATATATATATATATATATATATATATAGAAAAAAAGAGAGAAAAACAGGTGGACCCAGATGCCATGCACATCTGGCACTCACAACCATAACCTTCACTTCCGGCGTCAGGCCCACCTGTCAACACAAAGCTCCCCCACTCACCTGGCTTAATTAGCCCTCACTCACAGACGTCTGCCAGCATCTCTCCCTCCTTGAGACTCTAAGGAGGTATTCAAGAGCCTCATTGGTCGCTACATCTCAGTCAACACCAAATCCGATGGAAAAACTAACATCTGGCGGATTTTACGGCGCGTTCTCACGAGTGGACAAACGAAAAAATTAAGTGGATTTGCTGAGCCAAAGTCGGTCTAACTCAGGTAACTTATATATACATTATACCGTTGAAGCGTCAATATCACGGTGATATTAATTGCACAAAGGCATTGCAATTGTGGTGAATTTAATGAGGATAGATGCTAAACCACTTATAACTCTCCAGGCCCAAAACGAGGAAGATATGAATGAATATTTTGGGGTTCTCTCGCGCCTAAAACGTCCACTCAAGGGAATAAAAATGGAATTTAAAAAGCCCACGAGAACCTTGGAGCGTTTGCCAGGCGCTGTGAGGAACTCCAGACCATGTGGGTGTAAATACCTGGCACGATGGTAATTTAAAGACCTTAAATGCCGAGAATTTATGCTCAGTGATGATGTGGGACCCCGCCGGCTGCCTCACACTCCTTGTGAGGTGCGAGGGGAGACATGAGGATATGAAGATACATGAAGATACACGAAGAAATATGAAGATTCGTGAGGAGACGAGAAGAAACATTATAATACATAAGGAGATATGAAGAAATTTGATGGTACATGAAGAGATATGAAAAAAAATATGAAACATGGGGGAGACAGATGAAATTACAATAAATGAGGAGACATGAAAAAATATATTGATACAAGAAGAAACATGAAGACACGTGAAGATAAATGAGGAGACATGATGAAAACACACATGAAGAGGCATGAAGATACATGATAACACACGAGGATGCAGTTGGAAACATAAGGAAAATAATGCTAATAAGTCAATACGAAGAGAAATGGCATGCGACACGTGAGACAAATGATATTCAACAATGTTAAAAGAAAGAAAGAAAATTAAAAATTAAATAGAAAGAAAATGGAAAAGCGAAACATTTCAAAACAAAACATAATCGAAAAAAAATTTAGAAAAAGTAAGAAATTATTAATGAAGATTTACAAAAAGGATAGAAAATAGGAAACCAGAAAACTAAAATAAAATAAATGCATTGTCAAGACAAACTCTTGGTAACGTATATGAATATAAAATATAATATAAATTATAAATTTTATAATATAGAGCAGAAACAATAAAACGAATAAATAATATAGATTTGAGTAAAAAAAAATGAGGTCAAGATCAGAAAATGGGAAATAAAGCGAGGCAAATGCACGGATAAGAGAAACGAAATAAAGAAAAAAAACATTGGAAAACACAGAATACAAGAGAGTAGACAATAAAGAGAAAGAAAGGGGCCCCCCGGGACGACCACCTCCTCATTGACGCTCCAGAAAGGGGCTCAACACACGCCATTGCTTCTTTTGTTAGTTATCTCAGGGTGAAAAATTTCCCAACATTTTCCCAGAAATCCTTCCCCTTTCGCTCGCGCTTCTTGCGGCAAGGACTGGCGAGGAGGGCGCGACCTTTCTCTCTCTCTCTCTCTCTCTCTCTCTCTCTCTCTCTCTCTCTCTCTCTCTCTCTCTCTCTCTCTCTCTCTCTCTCTCTCTCTCTCTCTCTCTCTCTCTCTCTCTCTCTCTCTCTCTCTCTCACACACACACTCTCTTTCTCTCTCGACGCTGGTGACGCTATTTTGATGTAGACGACCTCTTCTGTGAGAAGCTGGTGACCGCCTTACGGTGCTGGTGAGATTTCTTACGATGCAAGAGACCTCTTACGACACTAGTGACCTCTCTTACGATGCAAGAGACCTGCCATGGTGATGGTGACGCAGAAATGCCACTATATGTTATATATTTCTTCTTCCATTGGGTGATTTTTATTCCTCTATACTCTGTCATACATACATACATACATACATACATACATACATACATACATACATACATACATACATACATACATACATACATTCATACATACATACATACATACACACATACATACAAACATACACACATACATACATATATACATACACAAGGCCTCGCAGCATAGTGGACATCATTTGTGGTGCGTAGTCCTAAGTGCTCGGGTTCGATTCCCGGCCGAAGCAAAAATGCAATCACTTTCTTTCCAGTGATGCAACTGTTCACCTAACAGTATATAGGTACTTGGGAGTTGGACAGCTGCTACGGGCTGTTTCCTGAGGATGTTTGGGTATGTGATAAATAAAAAATATATATAGTAGATATGATTGGTCGCGAGTCAGTGCAATATGGAACGACGGTTACAAAAGCGGGGTCCAAGAGCTAAAAGCTCGATCCTGCTGGCACAAATAGTATATACGTTCATGCACACGTACGCACATACACATATACATATAATATCCACAGTTTCAAATTCAGATATGATATAGCAAAATAATCTCAAGAACCAGTACTCCAGTTGATTGCTGGATTAATAGTTGAAAGGTGGGGCCAAAGAGGCGAAGTTCAACTTCCGCAAGCACAAAAAGGTGAGTCATACAAACATGCATACTAGTATTCATACCTACATATATGCCTACATGCATTCACAAATAACATACATGAATATCTGCACAAATATGTGGATATTCATACACGTTCTCAAATATTTCACAAAACAAGTTTTAAAAATGCAAACATTTTGTTTTGACAAGTTCAAAGCATGAATACACGACAAATTGCATACGAAACAGAATAACACACACACAGGAATCAGTTTCAATCTGAAAATTGCACAGTCCATCCGCACCAAATGTCTGGTGTTGACGAGTGGATATTGTTCGTATTGTGTCCGAGTATTCATATTTATCATCAAGGGGAAACAAAAATTTCAAATCCCACAAATACATTAGATTCACGTTCTATTTAAAAGCATATTTATAATGATCCAGAACGAGCAGAGACGTTATTACGGGATCAAGATTATCCTGCATAATTGTCTCTAATCACTCGCAAATCACAGTATTTAACGTATCAATCAAATTCCTAATTATTCATATAAAACCAGCCTGATATATTGGGTGAAAGCCAAATGATTCCCATAAAAGAATTCTAAACCATGCTGCCTGCCTTTGACTTCCTGATTCTGTTTTGTCTCATTTATACAGCTGCATTCCAATAGCTAATTATGCAACTGCCTCACAATGCCTATTTATACAGCTGGACTAAAGTACATATTGGCCAATGTTGTGATGATGGGGCTGATATAAGTAAGCGTCAGGGATATTCTGAAGCCCCCATCTAGGTCGGCTACAGTTGTGATGCTGGTACAATGGAGATCGTGAGTAGTGGCGATGTGTCCAGAATCAGTGGTTGTGGTGAGTGTACGCTGTTGGTGGCCGGTCGTGTGTGCGGGTGAAGAATGTATCCAGGGAGACTCGGATTCTGTATGAACTCCGGGGGGCCGCGGGTGGGTCGGCCCCAGCAGTTAAGATGTTACATTGATGAGGGTTGCGTGAACACACGATGAGGTCCCTTCACCCACGGGGCCCCCTACCTGAAGTAGATGAATGCAACACAATCACCAATGAGTGGCGATAGCTTACTCTAGTGTTCGAATCGTTTATATATCTCTGAATGTGTCATATACATACATACACACACACATATACAAGTAAATACCACCCAGCGAACTAAATAGACATAATCCCACCCATGAAGGCCATCTCCCTCCCCCACACACCCCCCCCCCCCCACGGCCGAACACACATCCCAGCGGTCAGCAAGGACGGTTCACCACGCTGCCTCAATATATGATTATTGGAGGACCGCCTGGAGTGACCGACAATAGTATTTATGGTGACGGATACTTCCTCCTGTGTCCCGTCACCCCAGGACTTACGACCGTGTCTTCAGGCATCACTATGAGCCCCCGTCACCTACGAATTAATCCCCCCTTCTTACTCCCTATCCTACTATCCCCCCATCATCGTCCTAGCCTTCAACCTCCCCATCTACACACACACATACACCCTACGCACCATTATTCTACCTCCCATGGAGCTATAATGCGTTTTAAGTCCTTTTTTTTCGTATAATAAATATAATGTGTTGGCGTAACCTTCTCTACCCGACCCTTGTTCCTTCTCTCACCGTCCGGCAGCGTAGCGATGGAGCATGTTAGCTGGAGATGTTGCCTCAGTGGGAGAGATGATATGTGGGCAACCCACTTGATGATCCCTGATACCAGCGAGCAGTATTACCAGCCACATACCAGCGAGCAGTAGTACCAGTAACATACCAAGGAGCAGAGGAAGTGAAATAACACCAGTAGGGTGTACAACGAGTTTCATGATGAGAGGAAAGCACGAGCCTCCTGTCCTACCCAGGTGATGTTTAGGGGTAGAGGGGATCATAGTGATTTTAATGGATGGTGGTAGTAGTTATGGTGATACTGACTGTGTTGTTGCTGTGATAGTGGTTATAGTGAGAACTATGCCTGAGTTGTTATGGACCGTGTGCATGGTAGTGTTACGAAGTTTACAGGCTTGTGAGAGTTGTGAAAATATCTGTATGTCTGAAAAGGAAGCAGTAACTGAAGTAGAAATAGTTGTAGAAGTAGTAACTGTAGAAGAAATGACTTTATTATTAGCAGTCGTAATGACAATATAAGAAGCAATTAGGAACTAGCTTATAACCAGGGCGTTAATGGTAGGGAACAATCTCCCTTTCTCCATATCATTCAAAACATTTCATCTCATTCAGACATTCTTCCAATACTCCTGAAAGTCCCATTGTTGAAGTCCTAACTACTTCATCCCATGTTCCTCTGACATTTATGTTCCCAGCTTCTCAAATCCTTTCTACATTTTAATCTCCTCACCGCCTCCTTCCAACATTACTTCTAGTTCGTGTCCAGCATAGACATTCTAAAAGAGAATGGTTCCTCATGACTATATGCTATTTTGCTCTCGATTCCTTAAGCCGATATATATCTGCTTTTACTTCCGGACACCTTAAAGGAAACGTAATTATATCCAGTGAATGGTAATATCTGCAAAGGGAGGCAGCAGGTGTTGAGAGAACAGTCAAACTGGAATATTTATAAACTCTCCTTTCAACGAATATGAGGAATTTACATTGCCAAAATAAATACATGAAAGAACTTCGCGTTAAAGCCACTTCAAAAGAAATAGAAGTGCTTTCAAAACCACTTTGAGTATACAACATTCTCTGACTTCCCACTGTCTCAACTTGGACATGAATGTTCACCTAATACTATGATCAATTAAACGGTGTTCACATATAAATGTTCAACAGTGAATAACAGAACAATATGTGGAACTAATATGATTGAGACTAGTGCTTCTGCGTCATTGCTATCGTACCCTTTGGGTGTGTCTCCCGACGCTCCTACACGCTGTCATTGCTATCGTACCCTGTGGGTGTGTAACTCCCGACTCTCCCTCACGCTGTCATGCTCTTGCTGCTACGAATGATGGTTACTCTCAGCACCTCTAATTTATGCTCATTTTGCTTGATTAAAACTCATATGTCCAAGTTTTGTGTTGAGAATAATTGAGCTATTGTTCGAATCCCACAAATAAATAATGAATTCGACTACATACTGATTGTCATTATAACTGATAAAACAAAAACAATATTTTTTTTGTTTTTTGTTTTCAAGTCTCTGGTTTTCAACTAGCACATACAATATACTTGCCACTACGCTCCCTTGCTCGTTCTAGATGTATTCAAATCATTTAACAAAGTGAATTAAACACTTTGAATTCTTTGAAGGGAATTGATGAAGATAAATGCAAGTTATTTCCTGATACCTCTATATATCCTACCAGTTCTGTAGCTTAGCTGAGCAATTATATTATTATTCACTCTAATTATTTTTCATTTCAAAATGAGGTTAAACAGAGATATGATTTTAGTGTTTCATTTTTTTGCAGTTTATCTCGATTAATATTTGAAAGAGTTAAGATCTAACAGAATTACTATCATATAAGCATTCAGGTTTTCATTCTCTTGGTAACCTGGCACTTTTATTATGTCAAACATGCCATGGAAATTCTTTAAGAAATACATGAAAAATAGATGGCTAATTACAACTTCCAGTTCAATTATATGAGAAATGTGGTGTATATATTTTTAATACACCGGACAGGCATTATTAGGATCTTAAACTAATTACTACAACTGTATAAAATGATTCAGGTGAAATATTCTGAAAATGATTTATGCCAAATGAATTATTTCTCTTAAATTGTTCACGTCATTAGAGACCTGAAGCTCAGTAAAAATGTTATACTACTTTTACTTCTTTTACTAATAGTGCTTCTACTTCTATTTTCAGTATTACTGCTACAACTACTACTACTACTACTACTACTACTACTGCTACTACTACTACTAATAATAATAACAATAATAATAATATTAACAAAACAACAAAAGTATTGATAATATTACACAAAATTTCATAGTGGTAATAATCATAAAAAAATTTGAATGAAAGCTAGAGGAATACCCAGGACAGAAAATAATAACAGCAATAATCTGGACAATCGTCGCAATGAACGAAATTGTTTCTACTACCATTAACAAACAGCCCAGTTTCGCTCTAATGGTCTGTTGCTGATTAAAATTCTTAGTAATGTATAACATTAAAATAATCAGCATCAAGATCTATTAATATCTAATTTATGACACATTTAAAGCAACAGAAATCATCTCTAAAATTATAATTTTGCAATACTTATTAAATTATAGACGTCGTAGTAGATAAAGATACAGCAACAATACTTCTTAGATTAGCGGATACAAAACTCGGGTTAAATAAGATAATATGCAAATGAGGCAATAGGTGGCAGTATTGATTACCTCCAAAGACACACGAACGTTTTTTGCATGAAATATAATTATCTGAATTAATTACTATCAGATGAGGATTGCTTAATGAATTAATTAAATCTTCACAGAATTACCATGGACAATGGTGGCATTAAAGGCGCAGTATTTTCGACGTTTTCAATTTAAGTCGCAGAGAAACGAATTTCTAATGTGACTGAAGATTGGAGTATCGGCCGGATGCTGAATATCGAAGATTATCATGAATGAAAAACTCATATCTGTCTCTATGATGAGCAACACAGCGAACGATATTATGATGAATGAACAACCCGGTGACCGTCCTTATGATGAATACGCAACAAGGTAACCATCATTATGATGAATGATCAACAGGGGTGACTGCCACCACGATGAATGAGCAACACAGAGCACGAAACACCAGACAGTAATATCCACCATTATTCACTGATCTCAGAACAATTAACAGAAAATCATGTTGCTGATCATTTTCCTGAACTCCCATAAAACAGACGATTCTTCTACAGCATCAAAGCTTTCTTAAACCCTGGATTATATAATATCATATAACACTATATACCACTGACAGCTGAGTGGACAGCGCCTCAGATTCGTAATCCTGAGGTTCCGAGTTCGATCCCGGTGGAGGTAGAAACAAATAGGCAGAGTTTTTCACCATGATGCTCCTGTTCACCTAGCAGGGCTGCTACGGGCTGCTTCCTGGGGGTGTGTAACAAAAAGGAGGCCTGTTCGAGGACCTGGCCGCGGGGACCCTAAGCCCTGAAATCATCTCAAGATCTCAAAGGATCCCTTATAGTATCAGAACTGCCCAAACGTCTAGTGAATTGTATCTACACACAGGTTTGTGTGATCACACAAAGAAAACGGGAGAAACGAAAAGCATTACCAACTGCAGTGGTTTCGTTGAACGAAATTTGATAATCCGTCTTAATCCGTCCTTGTCCAAATCATCTCAATGTTAGAATCGATTAGTTAAAAAATATATCTATCCATCAATCTATTCTTCCATCTATCCATCCACCTATCCATCAATCTACTATCTGTCTGTCTCTGTTTCTGTCTCTACCTCTCTTTCTGTCTCTGTTTCTGTCTCTTTCTTTCATTCTCTGTCTATCTGGCTGTGTGTTATTAATGAGGATTCGACACAGAAAAACCTGGCACGGGGAGAGAGAGACGAGCCATAGCCAGGACAACCTAATTAATCACGTTGTCCTGGTGGGAGGAACATGTATAAACGTTGACCTCTGTGGGCGCTCTAGGAAGATGTATGATATGTACCTTCACCAGCACCCTTTCACATGAACATAAAAATGATGGTAACTGCAGAAGACCTATTGGCCTATCCAAGGCAGCTCCTATTTATATCTGTGTATTGATACATAGAAGCTTTTCTCTCATCTTTATCTGTTAAAATGTTATTTCACACTATACTTGGCTGCAATGTTCTTATATAAATAATGAGCAATATTTGTACATTATGAGCAGAATCCTTCAAATGGAAGTACTTCAGTTGGGAATAAAATCTCTAAGAATGTATAAGCTCTCTCGGACTTATAAGCCTCGATTGATTAGGTTTTTCAGGAGAGGTCGTATATGCCTATTAGTCGGAAGAATTTATTTTTAATGTTGTATTAATGGTAATGATTTGTGCAAATATTGTGATGTATTGTTGTATGTTTTTATTTTGTATGTTATAGTTGGTGTTGTTACAGTCACTATTGTTATTATCATTAGTGGTTCTTGTTATCACTAAAGCTGTTCACTAACCCCAACACATGGCCACTGACCAAAGAGCCAGAGCTCAACCCCCGCAAGCACAAATAGGTGAGTACATTGTCATTATCATCTGCTGAACCACCACCACAAAAGAGTTCCGCCACATGTACGCCGCAAATAAATAGCCCTCTAATGTATTTCTTATCTGATCGCTTCAGATTACATGGATCTGATTGTCACCGTGTCCCACTATCAGTTCTCCTGCTGGTGATCCTCTCTGGTGACTGTGAAGTGTGTCCGAGGAGAGACAAACACGTGTTCGCTACCTGGAGCCTCCTTGTCCGCTCTGGCTCGTATACAAGGCTGCCAAGCATGTCTTCTTGCCTATTCTAAGGCAAGTCAATTACGTTTGACTCTCTGGAAAGGTGGTATTGCTTTATTATAGGTAGCCTAGAGATAGCCTAGAGGTGATATGAGCGTGGTCTGGTGTTATCATATAGATTGTCTATAGATGACTTAAAGTTCGGTTGAGAATGACTACACATAAACATTCTTCTATGACTGTATACGAGTGTAAAACTCTGATGTAGAGGTTCGAAACAGTTACGTTTATGCACAGATGACATCTGTCTGGTTGTGAACATAATGTGAAAATCTGTCACATTATGTCCCATATCTTTGTTGGGTTCTTCTTAATGGAGAGACCTGTAAAGAAGCTTAGAAATGGATATGCATATTGTTTTTGAAAAATAAATCAACAAAGACCAGCTAGATCTAATATTGTTATTATTAACACTCATGAATCACATTTATGTGATATATATCAATGAGAAAATCCACTACTACTATAGGTGGGCTCGAACCTAGGATCCCAATAGACAAAATACTAAGAGACACAACCACCAGGCCGAGCACTAGACAATCACAAATAAGACAACAATAGACAGAAGCAATCATCAGACAGAACCCTTCAAAGACACACGAACATCCTTAAGATAAACATAAGAAACTGAGCAGCGAGTCAAGGAGGCGAGAGTGTAGAGGCTTGGGGCACCTCTCTGAATATGCATAAGCTATCGGAATTCAATAATTGGAACTGCTTCATTGTAAGGCAGTTTTGCGCAGACCGTCTCGCTATTGGTTGTCGCTAATGCGGTTATAGTGTCAGTAATGAGCGAAGGTTAATGCACCCTTTATTGTATTAAAGAAGTGTGGATATATTAGACACTATGTTTTTTGCATTAAAATGTATTTCCTGCCTTGTTATAACGATACATTATAATTATTTTAGAAATTCGATAATAAAGAATTGTAATGAATTTAACTGTAATGAATTTTCATTCTGTAATGAAAAGGTTTAGGAGCTTTTCTACCCAAAAGCTGTTTTAAATTTTCGTCTTGCACACTGAATTCCACGTTTTATGTGCTGTTAATTCGATACACGACAGGAAGGGGAAAAATCTCTCGTAAACGCCATGCTAAGTTATTTTTTTGTGAAATCGAAAACTCTTATGAACGGGGAATTGCTCCCACTGTCTGTAAAATCGACAGTATTTTCTAGCACTGAGCTGCAGGTTTGAGTTAACGGTAATTCAAACGCATTGAATTGGATTACTTTTTTCCCTCCAGCGGCAATAATTGCCCAACAGGTGTAGAAAAAACCTGAATGACTTCTCGTTATTTCAACGGTTGAATTCAATTAATTTAATTGCTTATCACACATAAATTACGGTAATGTTAAGAATATTACAGCTACATATATTCATCACTGTTTTAGATAATATTCATATTTTGTATTATTCGTTACCTTCATCTTTCTTCTAATTTCTATTTCGTCTCCTTAGTCATTTCTCCTCTCTTTTTGTTTTTCTTCTTCTTCTTCTTCTTTCTCGTAACTAGTTTTAGGATGGTACGTAACTTTAATGTTCAGAAGCTAAAACTGAATTTTTCTATAACTTTATGTTTCGATGTTGGAATCCCTATTTTATTTAATTCCAATGTCTTAACATAGCTATACAGTCTGTTGTCAAAATGCTAAAGCACAATTTTGTCAATTTCGTGTAGTAAGAGTGTCGAAGTTGGTGTTCGTGCAAGAGACACATCTGTCTGATTGTTACACATCGCATTTCTTGATTGTTACCTTTTCTTAAGGTGAATATGATTATGGATTTGTTTGAGAGAGAGAGAGAGAGAGAGAGAGAGAGAGAGAGAGAGAGAGAGAGAGAGAGAGAGAGAGAGAGAGAGAGAGAGAGAGAGAGAGAGAGAGAGAACCACTCATCCCATTCATCCTAACACCAAGTTATACATGTTCTAAGCACAATTATTTACAACCAATCATAAACGATAATAACATTCCTCGCCCATCTCGACTATCATCAGCCAACACTAGTGGTTGTTAATACAATTATATGTTTAATCAAGTGTTATTGAGAATATTGATGCCCAATAAACTATAAGGTTCAAACACACTTGTATCCACAAGCCGGAAATACCTGACCATTAATAAAACTAACAGCTTTCCTTTCATGTTGTAATGAATTCTGGGAGTATATTGTCCCAGCTTAATGTGTTTTTCTGTTTGTGGAGGATGTAACGATTGCGTGCATGTGTGTGTGTGTGCTTTTGTGGGTGTGTAATCAACTAATTATATTTAACCTAATGAATCTTAATATATATGCCTTGAGTTAATTGTCAGTCATCTATCTGATGCAACAGAAGCCATGACAATTGATTTAGATCATATCTATACTTAAAATTATATATGGTACTAACCTCAATTATTTCCTAGAGAAACTCATTTTCGGTTAACTTGTTAATTGTACGTGAGTTAATATATATTTCCTTACATTGCTATTGCATATCTGCACATCTTTCATCCATGGCCTCTCAAGCCGTTGTTGCACCTTCTTGTCTTCTTTGTCAATATAAATCTGCATCTAATAAGCCTGCAATTAAGTCTTCTATTTCCCGTTTCTTGATTAGTTGTGTAAGACCCAGTTCCTTTTGGCTTGTATCGTATTTCAACCCTCTTAGTTCTGGCACCCGTCTTCTCGTATATCTGTGCAGCCCGTCGTCTCGAGTTATTACAACGTAAAAAATAGGATGTATTAAGTGTTAAGTATTTGGTATTCACCCCTGAACTTCACTTCTTCACTCCCTAGTCATTCCCTTTATTAAGTAATCTCATACCTCTCACTGTAAATAGTTTGTGGCACATGTTTAAGCACTTCTGAGTAAATTAAAATCATTTCAAATCTAATAGTGATTATTGAGCAGCGATTATTAACTTCTCGGCATAGCTCTACAGCTTTAGGACAACCGACTGTCATTTCAGGGAAAAGTTTAATTCTTTCATCACTGAATAAATAGGGACAAATGGTAATTTCTCGAGGGGAACGCTTAATCACTTCAGCGAAATAAAATTCGCTATGAAGAACTCTGAAACAATTTTAATTTCTTTAATAATATTTTTAATTTCATTACCATATTAAAAACATAACTTAAGCTCCTTCGCAAAGATGTTAGAGCATGAGAGCCTTTAGAGCCCTTAACCAGCACAACCTACATCTTACCCTCTTTACAAACGTCTTTACCAAACAAATACATCTAATTAAGATGCTTGTTGAATAAATACAACATTCAAACCATTATAAACCAGTGACACTGAGTCGTATTCCGTGTAAAGAGATAGAGTAGAGAAGCTCAGAGTAATGGACCACTTGGGAAGGATAAACCTTGAATGGAAACGCAATGTGGATTTAAAAGGGGTAAGAAAGACCGAAACACACTCAAGAAGATGAAGAAACGACGACGTTTCGGGCCGTTCTGGACCCTTTTCAAGTCACATAGGGCATGATAATGGTCCAGGACGGACAGAAACGTTGTCGTTTGTTCATCTTCTTGTATGTGGTCTGGTCATCATATCTTCAGCCACGTTATTGTGACTTATTGTCTGCTTAAAGTCGTGTCTAACAGAAATGATCGAGTTCTTTTAAAAGGTTTCGAAAATCCAAACGAAAAAGAAGGCTGTGTAGATTGTATGATCCTAGATTGTCCTAAAGCATTTTGAAACTGTTCATTGTGTTCAGCTGGTGAGCGAGATGGAGAAACAGTTGGGATAACTGTAAAAACACTTGTTGTATACCAAAGTTCGGTCCAAGAAACCACTGCTGTTGCTAATTTATGTCAATGAGTTATTCGATGGGCACTACAACGCTACCATACCATCACCACCGCTTCTACCCCTCACCACAAACAACAACACAGCCACCCACACCACAACAACAACCATCTAACCCCTCCCTTACCACAACCATCTTCCCCACACCCCATCAAACCCTACATCTACCATCACTCCCACTGCCCCATCAAACCCTACACCTACCATCATCACCAGTACAACCACTCCCACCATCATCACCAGCCCCACAACACTCATGCACCACCACCACCACCACCATCAGGCAGCTGTAATACCCACACCTCTCACGGTAGAACGACTCTGGTAAACAAAAAGACGTAATTGAAGGTGGTGAGCGGCTGGCCATTCACGCACTAATCCCACCCAGGCGAAGTAAGCATCATTCTGAAATACATTAAGTCTCTCTCTCTCTCTCTCTCTTTCTCTCTCTCCATTTCAATTTTTTTTTAAATTTCAAAGACAAAAAGAAATCTCATTTGGCTCAGAAGCGATTCATTATATGTTCAAATAGAGTAAAGAGAGACAAATACCCAGATCATCTACTTAACCGAAATGTTTCGGTAGAAGCGAGCATATACCTGTTATTAGAGTTATACCTTATTATAATAATTCGTTTTTATTATTACAGAGGTATAAAGTGACCACAATGTAACTACCATTGTACAGTCAGTAGAGCACGTCAGAAAATGGGGGTTCCAGGCACTTAATGTCCAAGGTGAATGAACTTTATACAGGAAACAGACTGTCATTGAAACAGGAATTTCCTTTTAGGAAATTTTAGGAAATGATGCAGCTCTATTTACCCAATCCCATTCATATATATGTCATTGTATCTCACTTCACTTCACCTCTCTCCTGCCTATGTAACAAATCTACTGATTTGTAAATTCTTAAGGGCTATTCATGCCCGTGCGACCTCTTGGGTGACTTAATCTTCATCAATCATTTGTAAATCCATCCTCCTGAAGATGTATTATTAAATATGAAATTACTTAAAGAAGTTCCTCTTTCAGTCCTTCCTTCATGGTCTGACACTGTCACATTTTTCATTACGTGTTAATTTTCGCTATTTACACACACACACACACACACACACACACAGGGAGCGTGTGGAGGAGCGAATACATAGACGATAAGAAAAATAAAATAGGTAAGAAAATCATTGCATTAATTGATATCGAGGCCCCCTACAAGGTTCAACTACTAGTCCTCCCTAACTTCTTCTTGAGGTTATCTTGAGATGATTTCGGGGCTTTAGTGTCCGCGCGGCCCGGTCCTCGACCAGGCCTCCACCCCTAGGAAGCAGCCCATGACAGCTGACTAACTCCCTACCTATTTACCTATTTACTGTATAATAAATAAAGGTACCTAGGTAAATAGGTACCTAGGTACCTATTTACTGCTAGGTAACAAGGGCGTCAGGGTGAAAGAAACTCTGCCCATTGTTTCTCGCCGGCGCCCGGGATTGAACCCGGGACCACAAGATCACGCGTCCAGTGTTCTATCCGCTCAGCCACCGGCTCCCTAGGATGGAAGCCAACAACAATTGTCAAAGTCCCGGGCACCTACTTACTGCAAGGTGAACAAATGTAGTAGGTGAAAGGATATGTACAAAACCATTTTTGTCCAACCCTGGTATCGAACCCGGGATCCCCGAAAGTGAGTCGAGAACGAAGCCATCTGTATAACGAGATCCTATCACGTATATATTTCCCCTAACTCTAATTATATTTCACAAGACAAATTGCATGCCAAATTCACAAAGCTCATCTTAACACAAATTCCACTTAACCTCTATCTCCATGTGTTTCTTTATGCTGTTCTTAATTCGTTTCTACGTCGTTTGCCCCAAAAAAAAATTTACCTCCTTCATTATTCTTCTTTCATCTTTTCTTTTTCATTCTCCAGCATTAACCCCGGCTCCCCCATTCAGGAGAATTATCGCAGCTCTTGGAATAGCGACCTAAAATGCGGGTAAATTATGCGCTTGTCTGTTAGCATCTCAGACAGGCGAACCCTGGCCTCGGTCGCTTGTGGGAGGTCTGTCTGTTGTACTTTTATGGGTGATGTTGGTTCCTGGTAGTTAATGTACAGGCACTCCTGTGTGGGTGTGGCTGGATGTGTGGGTGGGTGTGGATGTGTGGGTGGATATGTGGGTGTGGCTGGACGTGTGGGTGTGGCTGGATGTGTGGGTGGATGTGTGGGTGTGGGTGGATGTGTGGGTGTGGGTGGATATGTGGGTGTGGCTGGACGTGTGGGTGTGGCTGGATGTGTGGGTGGATATGTGGGTGTGGGTGGATGTGTGGGTGTGGGTGGATGTGTGGGTGTGGCTGGATGTGTGGGTGGATATGTGGGTGTGGCTGGACGTGTGGGTGTGGCTGCATGTGTGGGTGGATGTGTGGGTGTGGGTGGATGTGTGGGTGTGGGTGGATGTGTGGGTGTGGCTGGATGTGTGTGTGTGGCTGCATGTGTGGATGTGGCTGATCTCTTGGAACCTCTTTTCAATTTCTCACTCAAATCCAAGTTGTATTATTTGAGAATTCCACCCCCCCCCCCCCTTCCCCTCTTGTTTCCTCAAACTGATCATTTAATCTTTTAAGGTTCACTTTCTTATACATATATTTTTAATTAAAGGAAAATATTAAATTTAAATGTTCAATCACCAGTGGAAAGAAATATGATAAACAGATGCAGTCATTTCCAATGCAGTCAGAGTGTGTGCATTCGTTATCACGTTGAAAAAGTGGCCACGACCTTGGTCTATTTGACAGATCACCGGCAGAGGCGAGCACACGATCATTCCTGTCTCGTTATTTGCAATTTATTTCTTGCAAGCGAAACTATAAGACACAATGAATGGCATGTTTTATAATTATTTTAAGACAAACACTTGAGATAATTTTAAAACATCCACTCTCGAAAATACAATTATTCTAAATTAAAAATTATTTTATAGAGAAAATTTTCAAAGTTGCTGGAAGAACTCCTGGAAAGAAATTATATTTTACCTACGGCTCACAAACCTCTTGAAGTCCTTTCACGGTCCCTCTAGGAGTCCAGGGTCCCGAGACGGGTCCGTGGACCTCACTTGAGGTTCACGGTTCCCCTGTGGGTCAATGGACCCACACGAGTCCATGGGCTGCCGGTTAAGATGCCCTGGATTAGAGGGAGTCGGAGGTAAAACTGCATCATTACACACATTCAAAGGCAGACAGGAAACATGAGCGTCGGAAGTTAATGCATTTAACATCAAGCAGCTGGTGTTTTTTACCGGTTCATCAAACATACAATAACGATTTTAGTTACATAATTCTTTATTTGTTACTTTAATTGTTTAATTTTATATATAATGGGAATTAATGATGTTTGAGTTAGTCAATCCTCATGAAGTAGGGATTAACCAGCAATACAGTGTTGTTTTGTAAATTATGTCTAAGCTGCTGTAGCTTATAACAGTTAAGTAAATAGTGATTAAAAGACTGCCAATTTGGTCGTCCAAAATATTTGCACTTTCTTGTGGTGTCTGTACCGAGGGTTGGCGGTCTGTACCCGGCAACATCTCTGTACTAGACAGCTGATGTAGGTTTAGATTTCTTACTAGCCATATGAGCCTCATCTGGAGGCACCATTCTCTATCAGTTTTAAAGGCGAGGCTCTGGAGTTGACTCTCGACCCTACAGTTACATAAAGGTAACACACACATATGGTGTGTGTGAATGATAAACACACGATGAACTAGTTTTATGAACCTAGCTCATCGCGTGAGTACGTTGTTTAGCTTAGAGACTGTACTTGAGGTCGTTCATGAGCCCATTATTAATGAAAATATTTCCTAAAATGTGTAACTAGCATAACCCGACTGTAACTCGTTTAGCTAAATGAATTTTTGTGTTCGGTCCATTATGCGACTCTGTAACCTTTCCCACTCCCGCCCACAGGATGGAATGGGGTCATAATAAATGAATTAAACTAAAGTTACACATATGAGCTGTGAGCTGTCTCACGCCCGTATCAACCATTGGTTGTGTGTGGCCACTGTGATGATACTAGTACATTCACACACACATACACACTTACACGGACACACACACACACACACACACACACACACACACACACACACACACACACACACACACACACACACACACACACTCACACACACACACACACACACAAGCTAATTTGGCCAACATATTACCTACCTTTGGAGACGTTTAAGGAATCGTTCTGTAACCTTGTATACCATCTATGTCAGACCAAACCTGGAATATGCAGCTCCAGTCTGGAGTTCATATCTAGTTAAACACAAGACAAAGTTAGAGAAGATTCAGAAATATGCCACCAGACTATAGTCCCGGAAGTGAGAGGCATGATCTTCGAGGAAAGATTAAGGGAGCTGAACTTCACGTCACTGGAAAACAGAAGAGTAAGAGGAGACATGATAACCACCTACAAAATTCTCAAGGGAACTGACAGGGTGGACAAAGACAAACTCTTTAGCACGGGTGGAACACGAACAAGAGGACACAGATGGAAACTTGGTACTCTGAAGAGCCACAGAGACATTACAAGGAATTTGTTCAGTGTCAGAGTAGTTAGCAAATGGAATGCATTAAGTAGTGATGTGGTGGAGGCAGACTCCATACACAGTTTCAAATGTAGATTTGATATAGCCCAGTAGGCTCAGGAATCCGTAGATCAGTTGATTGACGGTCGTGAGGTGGGATCAAAGAGCCAAAGTTCAACCCATGCAAGCACAATTAGGTGAGCACAACTAGGTGAGTACACACACACTACCTCCACTATCAGCCTTACCAATGAAACTCTCCTATTCTGTTGAGAACGACAGGTACAGAATGTGTGACAGGGATTAGAGAGGGCGTATACATCACTTTCCCTCCCCATTCCCCCTTGACAGTCCCTAAGGGCGGTACCGTAGCAGTAGCCTGGATCAGGGCGCTGACAGTGATGTGTGAGAGTGAGTTTTCTCTGATAATGCCGCGGTTGGGTTCTATGGTTATCTTCCCTGCCCTGTGCTCTCCTATCACTTTACTGACGATTGAATTTTTATCGAGTATTGTCTTGAAGTTGAGAATGTGTGTAAGTCTGTATTTACTACTTGTTTTTAACTATTTGTGCCAGCAGAATCGAGCTGTTAGCTCTTGGGCATCGCCTTTCTAACCTTCTATTGTCTAATGTATTGACTCCCGACCTATTTTTCCCTCTCCAAATCTACTTCATATATCTCTTTCACACACTCGCATCCCCAGGATGGAGCCCGGAGCAGCTGTCTAACTCGAAGGTATCTTTCTACAGCTAGGTGAACAGAGGCAACAGGTAAAATAAACTTAGGCCATTAACAGTCCCCGTGGCGTATTGGTTAGACGCTCGCCTGGCGTTTCGCGAGCGCTCTGTCCCCCAGGGTTCGTATCCTGGCCGGGAAGGATTTACTGAGCTCAAATCCTTAAATGTAGCCTCTGTTTAACCTAACAGTAAAATGGGAGCCTGGTTATTAAACGATTTGGCAGATTCGCATTCCGGGGAACATAGGATTAAGGACTTGCCTGAAACGCTATGCTGTACAATTCTTGTACATTCTTGTACTAGCTGTACAAGAATGTACGAAATTTAGTTTAATGTGTAACTTTAGTTTAATTCAGTTATTATGACCCCATTCCATCCTGTGGGCGAGAGTGGGAAAGGTTACAGAGTCGCATAATAGACTGAACTCCAAAATTCGTATAAAGTATAAAAAAATATAAAAAATTCTGATTCGGCCGGGAATCTAACCTTAGGACTGCGACTTCCGTGTAGTGTGAGTCAATAAAATTATGCAATGCTTTAAACTGAGTAAACTCCACTTGTATTTGAAAACATGATCATATACAAAGTTTTGAGCAGAAGAAGATTGGGATAGAGGAGGCAAGCTGGAGGCAGGGAACAACATTCAAAACGGAGCAAGCTTAGATGTTAAGAACCTAAGCGAAAAATGACATTTAGTATGAGAATGGAAGGAAAGAGAGAGAGAGAATAATGGAGGAAGCACTCACAATCCTTATATTAACTACAACAGAGTTTAGAAAGCCAGTCAGTAACTAGCTAGGATAATCAATAAGAAAGAAGCAGACGCTTAATAAGAGATATATTACTGTTAATTAAAAGAACAACTGATATCCAATGAGAAATATAGTTGCCCTGAAATGGACATAAATGCTTAAAACGTAATAGATTTTTAAGTTTAGAGTTAAAATAAGCTTTATAGAGGGCGCGCGAGAGAGAGAGAGATAGAGAAAGGTAGACTGACAAACACAAGGCCAAACACTCCTAGAGACAGGCGGATACCCAAACACAGAAGCAAACACAAACACAGAAACACAGAAAAAGAAGCAAACAATGAAACAGACTCACTCACAGATACATTCAAATGGATACGAGGGTCCCGGTAGAACAGTCGGGTTCGTGCTCGACGCACAATCGAAAGTTCGAATCCCGAGCGGGACAGAAATGGTTGATCACATTTAATGTCACCTAATACGGCTGTTCACCTAGCAGTAAGTAGGCACTCAGGAGTCAGTCAGCTTGTTGTGGGGTTACATTCTACACACACACACACACACACACACACACACACACACACACACACACACACACACACACATACACACACACACAAAGGGTAAGGGAATAAGGTAAGGTACTTTGGCGGGACCAAAGAGCCAGAGCTCAACCCCCGCAAGCACAAATAGGTGAGTACACACACACACACACACACACACACACACACACACACACGAAACAGTGAGACAGGAACATAAGGCGTCAGTCAGGCCAAGCAGGGTTGAAGGGGGTGAGGGGTAAGGTTGGGACCCAGCCCGGGCAGCAGGACCAAACGAAGTTATAAAACACGGGTCTCATAGAGACAGTTATCACCAAAGTTGCCTCTCGCCCCCCGCCTCCGTCTCCACATTAAGAGAAACTGCTCCCAGGGCAGTGCACGCTAATGCTTCCAGCACAAAAACAAAACCAAAAACAAAAAAAATTGGTCTCCCAAAATTGCATCTCTTCTCGGACGAGACTATTTCTTGTTTGTGGATGAGTGGAGCACGCATGGCGTGTAGTGGATGATTCGTGTACATTTTGGCGAGGTTGTGTGCTCATTTATTTGTATATATTTATTTGGGCCTGGAGGATCGAGCTACAGCTCCGAGTCCCCATATTTCCAGGATGACTACTGCTGTCGCTAAAACTGTCGTTTTATCATATCTTTAGAAGTTATGGAGTCGGATTCTTCAATCTGGTAATCTAGTTCATTCTATTTTCCTACTATTTTGCACGCTGAACGAAAAATCTAACATCTATATGGCTCATCTGTTTTGCAAGCTTCCACGCTACGCTAGCAGCCCTCTTCTTGTTCAACTTGTGTTCGCTATGAACATTTCCTCTTTTTTTGTTTACCACATGAATCCACCTAAATATCTCTCTCTCTCTCTCTCTTTTCTTGTATCTTTAGGTCCAGCTCTCTCCGTTTTTCTTCATGCACCATCCTGCTTTATTCTGGGACGATGCTCGTTACAAACCACTGAACCTTTCCAAGTTTCCATATGTGTTTTTTATGTGGTGGCTTCATGACGCAGTATACTATAATACGAGCCCCACGTAGTGTAGAGTGATCTACACTCTGGCTCCATATGACGCTGCTGAAGTTATCCAATTTGCATTTGCCTCACAAGTTATATTATTAGCTGTGGATGATTCGTATATACATATACATGCTGAAATACAAAAAGAACACTTTCCTCTATGCTTCACCCTTGATCAACCCATGTTTCTCCTCTTCCTCTTCCCCACAGTCCTCTATTTTTCTCTCAATTATCCTTCGTTTATGTTTACTCCTTTCATTATCCCATTTTCCTTTCCGAGCTTTTCACCTTTCTTTCTTCGTCTCCCAAATCATTCTCCTCCACCATTTCCTCCCCAATCCAAAGGCCACAACTGTCAATCAACACCTTGAGTAAGTAGGACTCTCAAGTACCACTATAAAAGGCTGGGCCGCCGTTACCAACACCCCGTAAACTTCCACAGAAAGATTCTCGCTGACTACTTAGCGTCAGGAGAACGGGTCAGTCGAGGTGCAGATGGAGGAGATAGAAGTGGAGTTGGGGCCCACATACCTTGTGAGGGGGGGAAGCAGAGTGGAGAGAGAGAGAGGGAGAGAGAGAGAGAGAGAGAGAGAGAGAGAGAGAGAGAGAGAGAGAGAGAGAGAGAGAGAGAGAGAGAGAGAGAGAGAGAGAGAGAGAGGCGGGATGGGGAAGGGAATTACTAGCAGAAAGCGCCAAGCTATTACGGCTATATAGAACTTGAAAAGGGTTAGGATAAGGATTTGGGATGGGACGGGAGTGACACAAAGAGAGAGAGAGAGAGAGAGAGAGAGAGAGAGAGAGAGAGAGAGAGAGAGAGAGAGAGAGAGAGAGAGAGAGAGAGAGAGAGAGGGTGAGAGCCTGGTTGTGAATTGTTGGGTGGTCAGTTCGTATCTTGAAGGGCTGACAACCACCCAGTCACTGTCCAGAGTCTATCAGATCGTCTAAATTGGAGTGTGAACTCTCCGTTGACCATTTGTTTAACGTGACGAGAGGCAGGGAATATGAGAGCTGGGCTTATTAAGGAACAAAGGCATGCTGATGCTGTCAACGATATAATCCCACCCCATTAATCATCATTATACCTGTCATTCCACTCCAGTTGAGGTGATGCTAGTAATGATTATAATGAGGTTAATGGGGATGATGAAGATTATATTGATTGTGGCTATGTGTAACTTGTAGTACAGAGTGATACATATATAACATTTCTGATGCAACTCAGAGATATACAGAACAAGATCCATCCCTGCAATACTGGCTTGCAATATCCAATTATAAATACATCACTATTCCAATATATTTTTTCAATAAATTACTAATACTAGAGCAGGTAAATAGTGATAATATTGACTCCCAGACGTCTCTAATCCTTCCTAAAAGCGTCCAGTTTCTTACAACGTTCTCTACTTTTCACATCAATTGGTTAGTAATGTCAGCAAAAATTTTCATTGTTCTTCTGTTGAAAGAGTATTGATCTGAAATGTCCTGTTTAAAACGGCTGTTTGGGGTTAAATTTATATCACGCATCGGGTAAAGGATATTTTGTGAATAAAGCGGAACACCAACGCATTTGTTTCACATAAAAAAAAAACATAAGACGTCCCAAACCTAACCCAAAGTAAGCTAACTCAACTAATCCTATCTTAGCCTATCCCAGCCTGCTCTAACCTACTAGCCAAAGTTATATAATATTTCCCAAATCTGAGATTGAGCTATTAACACAGTGACTACGATATGACGCTCATGGCGGCCGAAGAAAGATTTTGTATGTGTTAGTTTAATCAAAATATGATTAAATATAATCTTTCTAAAGTCTCTCCTTATGTCAAGTACTGTCTTTCGTTTTCTGGCAACAAATGCTTAAAACACACACACACATACACACACACACACACACACACACACACACACACACACACACACACACACACACACACACACACACACACACACACACATACACACACACACACACACACACACACACACACACAC
>NC_091170.1:28122842-28152842 GCF_040958095.1 Procambarus clarkii
GAGACTGTCAAACAAAGGTTTATAATTTAGCATCCATAAGTCAAAACTATCTTATCTGGCGAGGGGGGGGGGGTGAGATGGTGTTGGAATCCTTAATTTTATACTTTAAGATACTCTGAATTATTTAAACGAAGGTAATTATTCTAAATGAACTTTGGGGTTCAGTTCCGAAATCAATTATTGGTCTTGGTAACTTATACCACTACTGCTCGCAAATTGGTAATGAGGAGCAAAAATGGGCAGGTGCCCAAAATGGGTATGAAGTGCATAAAATGGGTATAAGGATTATAATACGAGTGAATAGGGTCATTGTATCTAGACACAGTGACCGTATTATAAACATTTATTTATATTATGGCATTGGGAAATTTAGTTTAGTTAACAAACAATAGTTGGCTTTCTTTGAATACCATTCCATAGAAAATAGCCTTAAAAGGGTCTGAGTAACTAACCGGTATTTGAAAAGCTGCGATGATACAATTAATATGTCGAGTTTTTAACTTATATTCTTGTGTAAATAATAATAATAATAATAATCATTGCTACTATAGTTAACGAATGTTTTGGTTTAAAAATAATGTAAGTCTAAGAGATAATCATTGTTCAAATGCTATTATTCGCAAAAACATATCAGTCACTCCATGAAAGTAACCGTTTTCTGTCAACGTTATGGGTTACAAAGAAAATCAAATTTAATGCCTTTCTATAGTAATTATAATATGCGTTTGGTACTAAATTGATATATATATATATATATTAACCTACCTCTTACAATACTTAATTGTTATTGGGTTTTGGATATCGTGAAAAAACTCTGAACTGGAACACAAACAGCAGGAATTATCCAGTGAAATTACTTTATGTCGTACTTCCTCTATTATATGTACTTCCTCTCATAATTGTTTGGTTTATTTCACTCAGAAACTCACACAGTCGATTTCTTACTCTATCCGTCGCTTCTTTGTGAGAAGACTTGGTAAAATTACAAAATAATTTACCATAGTCTTAATACTGATAAATAACACCTCGCTCAGCATCAGTGATAACAGAAAATGTACACATATAAATAGTTCAAATAAACACCTTTCTCACCTTGTATGTATGTACTTGAAATAAAAACACCATTTTGCCCTAAAGACCTTGGGTAATAGTGGCTTCATAAAGTGTCTAACTCCTGTCTCTACAATTGTAAATTACTTCTATGTTCTTTGCACACACATTCTTTTAAATAAACATTTGTATATGTAGTTACCAGTAATAACCTTGACAACAGCGTATTTGCTGATTGTTTGGGGCTGATTTTAGGGGCATTGATAACTTTAATGTCCCCAATGGTAAAGGCAAAGAAATAAACAACATTTGTACTACAACCGAGTGGTATAACTCCCCTTTCCAGTGCATATACACCGAGTTTATTTAAGTCCTGAAGTATGCTCAGATGATGATGAAACCATCATCTGATGATGATGATGGTTTTATCAACATATGATAAAAAACCTCATGTCAATAGATGATGAGATATCATTAGCATGATACAACTGATGATCAGAAACCATCATATGTTGTTTGTCATACATCGAGGCTAATTGAGCCTGAAGCATTTTCTCTTTGTATAAATTATACTGTACATTGGATTTTGTATGAAAGTGTTCTGAATTAATGTCTTTTTTTAGAAAATTAGAAGTCTCAATAACATCAGTCTTTTTAGCTTTGGTTAGTACGAGTTAACTTAGCTTTGGGATGATTTTAAGGCTACTGTGCTGAACGTTTCCTAGTGTTGTTATGTCTTTGAGGGTAAGGTTTCCAGGTTTGGATTTAGTAGTCAAGATGTGGATTTAAAAAGGGGCTTCAATCCTACCAAGGATTGAAACCTTGATAGGTTACAATCCTATCAAGGCTCATTTTCAGGCAAAGGCTCATTTACATTTTAACGCTAGGTTAAGTTAGGTCAGGTTAGGTTAGTATTTCCTTGCCATTCATTTGTTGGTCTGGTAGATTGCAGCTTATTATAAAATGTGCCGCATTTCCCCAGTCTTCCCTCTTATCCTCGCCCTTCAACAAAACTTATTTTTGCCTCGGATCCCTCTCTCAGGCACTCTGCAATCTAACAGGTTTTATCTTCGTAGCATTTCTCACCAAAATAGTGCAATTATCCAGTTAATTTACGTTTTTTTGCTTTTGTTTGGCTTCGTTTTCTGAAAGGCCACAGCAAGAAATATCGGAACATCTATGGATTAAACTACCTGGGTTATTCGTGTCGATTTGGGAGCGCCAAGGTCGAAGCAGGAGGGCGTTTTCCTTCACCTCCATCAGCGGGCGCGGTTAACTTGTCTAAATCGATTTACTAATCAAATTTTCAAGGGTGGGAGAGCGGTGACAGGCGTGGGAGGTGAAATATTGAAGACTATCATTCCGAAGGCCATCGGACCGTCAAATTCTTATACACTTACTCGGGCTATCGAGAGGGTCTCAGGTGAATTTATAATATATGTATATATAACAAGGAGAATAATTAGTAAGTTGGGATGAATCATTTCAAACTGTGTCAAATCTCTGATGATTAGAAACATAATAATTTTGGTTTGCTTTAGATTTCGTAAGGAACCGAAAACTGTTAATACCTAAGAAAGGAGCTACCTACTATGCAAGCACAGGAGAAGGATTCACACTTTCTGTATTGTATATATTGTATCTAAATCCATCACCCCCTCGAGTGTCAGCACTAAGTCATTGATGGGCACTACAACAGCATTCGTCTTCTTCGTCTGACCTCATACCTTATGTCACTCGTCGCCCACCTGCATCACGAATTGCGTACCTGCGTCACTTGTCGCACACCTGCATCATTTATTGCGTGCCTGCGTCAGTTGTTGGACCCTTGCATCACGAATTGCGTGCATGCATCACTTGTCGACCACCTGCGTCACTTGCTTTGTACCTGGGTTATTTGCTTCAAAGCAGTGTCACTTACATTACATCAACCTCCCTAGGCTGGCTTTGGACAGACAGACAGACAGACAGACCGAAAAATAGACAAACGGCTGAGAAAGGTTCCTGGCGGTGCCTGGGATAGTCAATCTTTCCTCCTACCCACCCATTCAACCCCTCTTTTCCCGTCCCCCCGTCGTCCCTCTCCCATCTTGCTTGCCCCCTCTCCTCAAACTCTTGGTCCTCTGCCTCCCCCCCCCACCCCCTACCCCCTCCCACCTAATCCTCTCGGATAATATAAGGAATGAAACAATCGAATGAGTCTCTTATCGTTTTCCGGATAGATTTGATGAGGTCTTCGTACCTTTGGTCTAAACATTTCTCTCGTGCATCCATTCAGGTCATGGTAAGAACCAACGGGTCTTAACCTTACTGATCGAGTGGAGCACACGTTTAGATCAATGACTATATCTTCAATAATTATGGCTAAGGATTCCATGATAAACGATGATGTTTCTGAAATCAAGGTAAACACAAATTTATATTAAGTTCACAGTTTTTAAGATTATAAGCGACAGTTTCTAAGATCAAAGGTCACAGCTTCTTAAACGTAAGTCAGATTTTCTAACAGTAAAGGTTAAAGATTTAAAGGCTAAACACAATAGCTTCTTTGATCAAGCAACAGTTTCTAAGATCTAGAGCGGTTTGTTTTAAGCTCATTAGCACAGTTTCCGAGATTAAAGTTACACTTTTAAATATCTGAAGTCGCAACACATGTCTTTGGACGAGACTACAGTTTCCTATATAAAGGTAAACTCCAAAGCTCACTATTACAGTTTCTAAAATATATTCACTGTTTATAAATTAGATGAGGACAGTTTAGAAGATTAAAATCCAAAGTCTTCAAGATCAAATCTCACTATTCTCAACATGGTCGAGCGAGGAGAATCAACCTGGACACGTCGTGTGATTCCCTACAGCGCCAAGGAATGAGGCAATTCAGAGCCCTTCGAGAGCTCAGAGACTTCGTAATTATAATATAAAACCGTCCAGTATATGTAATCTCTCCATATGAACGTCGCCCCTTCTGTCGCATAATTTTCTTTTTCAACGAAGTGCTGGGGGAATACGACTTCTGATTCATGTTACACAGCTTTCAGTTTCCATTTTTATAGCTCATCTTAAAAATTAACTTGCAAGTTTTCCCTGGAACACGACTCTCCAATCAGTTTACAACCAGGCCCCCAAATTACTACTGGGTGTTCCTTTGTTTATTACATTACCTCACTTCCGCTTTCGTTGACGCAATTCAGTTCATCACGGGGTTGCAGCAGAAGGGGAATAAAGAAGGGGAGAAATGCAATATTAGGAAAGGCTGTGATAAAGAAGGGAGGAGGAGGAGGGGAGTTGAAGTGGGGATGAGTGGTATGAATGCGTGTTAGAATGAGGGGAGAGAGAGGAATGCTGCTTGAAAATTATTAACTGCGCTTTAGGTGGGCATGAGATCCGTCTCCTGATTGCGCCGTTCAGCAATTAATCGTCCGATGTAGTTCAGGAATTTTGAGTTGTTGTGTTATGTTAGAGTAAGATTGGGTTTCGCTTGGTTAGGTAAAATCGGACTATGTTTGGTTAAAAAATGTTTTGCAAATGTTTATATACTCCAGTCCTACAAGATCACGAGTATAGAGAAAACAGAGAGAGAGAGAGAGAGAGAGAGAGAGAGAGAGAGAGAGAGAGAGAGAGAGAGAGAGAGAGAGAGAGAGAGAGAGAGAGAGAGAGAGAGAGAGACGAAGAGACAGAGAGATGGCCTCTCCCCCATCATTTATTAAAACTAAGGACAAGGTAGAGGACTGGGTGAGACGGCTCATTTCAAGTCCTGACCTAGTCTGAGTGGACAAGCCACAACAACACAGCCCTCAGCACTGCAAGGATGGTGGTGGACTTACTGTTATGTAGAACGTGAATGTTCTCAAAGTTCTTCATCATTAGGCCCTCAGCACTCAACAGCCTAATACTAGCTGTACCTTTATTAAGAACTTTACTTCATCAGCGATCACTCATTCCTAGAACGACTCGCATTTGGAATATGTTTGCTAAACATGTTCCAAATGCAAGTTTGGAACACGTGAACACTTTTCACGTGTTCCAATCTCGTGAAATCAAGTTAGCCGACCATATGAGAGTTTTTGCATAGACATGACCCCTGACTCACTCTGTTCCTAAGTTGATAGTTACTTAGCAATAATTTTTTTATGTTTCGTGATTGATGTAATTAATAGGGTCTTAAAATAAATGAGTTTCGTAGGTCAGGCTTCAGATGGGCTGACACAGGACAACAGCCAGCCCTTGCAGTTTCATTAAAAACATCAGCACAATGAACTATGCGAAAAGTTAAACAAAAAACGAGCGAAAAATATATGAATAAGGAATCATTAGAACTATTCCGAGAAAATTCTGATATACCTGTGAAGTTTTCAAACGGGTCTCTCAAACTGCAGAAAATAAAGATGTGCAGAGGAGCAAGAGACAAATAACCAAAGTGAAAACCACTTTCCCACAATGTTGTCAGCAAGAGGGAATCAAATATCCAAGCAAATTAACTTTCAAATTTTATGGACATGGTCACAGTTTTACGTCGTTTCCACCTGAAATATTTCAGGTTGAAATATTTTCAACAGCTTTTCAGGAGCCAGATTTTTATATAAGCCAAGTCGCAGACGGTATATTGTATCATTCGCGTTATTCATGTACATTTGCTTTCTTATGTAGAAAAGGGAATTTTTGTTAAATCGTTGGTCAAATATATATATATATATATATATATATATATATATATATATATATATATATATATATATATATATATATATATATATATATATATATATATTTATATATATATATATATATATATATATATATATATATATATATATATATATATATATATATATATATATATATATATATATATCAATTTGCCAGTTTTTCTCAGTCGACTGTAATGTCTCCAAGCTGTCGAGTTGGTGTTCCATTGTCTGGGAAATGGCGCTGCTTTATGCATGAGAGAAAAACAATTACAATAGAAAGAACACGTTCAAGAGCCAGAAGCTGCATGCTGGTGTAAGTCAACTTTTGACTCGGTAAACATCAGACCAGCTGAACCTCTCCCCTGTGGCTGGTAGAAATTTGTACATCTCTCACGTTTTCCATTTTCCTGTGGGTGGTGGAGGTGATGGTGTTGGGGGATGATGGTGATGGTGGTGTTGATGATTATGGTGGTGTTGGTGATGATGATAGTGATGGTACTGGTGTGGTGGGTTTTGGTGTTGTTAGGGATGTTATCAATGGTAGTCCTGGGATGGTGGAAATGATGTTAGTAGCAGTGAAGGGGATGTTTGCTATTGATGGTGTTGGTGGAATGTTGGTGGTGGTTGTGTATACTATATATTTGTGATAGTTTAGTGAAATTCAGTGGTGATAGTTTATAGAATGCTAATAGTGAGAGTGTTGGATATGACGGCGACGGTAATATTTGAGACACTGCTGACCTTGGTGGTGGTGGTGGTGGTGGTGGTGGTAGGGTAGCAGGTGACTGCAGTGACTCTGTAGGTGGATATAGTGAAGATGCTCGGGGGAAGGGGGTGTGTAAATTGTCCTTGTTATAAGTACCTGTGGTGGTGATAAAACTCTTTCTGTTTCAGCACAGGAATGTCTCTGTATGTTCTTGCGGGAAAAGGTGAAGGCAGTGGTTATTGTGTTGGAGAAAGAGGATTGAAGTGTGTGCTGAGGAGGAAGATGGATGCAAGAGGAGAAGCAATTTAGTGGCGGTGATGGAAATGAGGGTTGTGATGCACGGGGGACATCACTTGCTACAGCAATGAGGGTGGTTTGGTCCGGGGAGGAAACATTTAGCTTTGAATGACTGCACAGGTGTTGGATATTCATAGGTTGTATATATGTGTGTTTGTGTGTCCGTGTTTGAATGTGTGTGCGTGTGTGTCTCTGTGCATGAATGTCTAGGTATTTGTGCGTAGGTGGTTTCATATACTCACCTATTTGTACTCATCTATTTGCGCTTGTGGGGGTTGAGCTTTGGTCCTACCTCTAAACCGTCAATCAATTGGTGAATGTGTAAGATAGCAAATGATATATTGAGAACGTATGTGTTGAGGCGAGACAAACTGCGATAGCTTGTACTCTATCGAAAATTTTAACCGAATCCTAAACACTCCACATCCCTTAGTCTCTCCTCAAATTCCGCGTCATCATTCGGAATCAATCAATCGTCATCATTCAGAGTCATCATTCACTCATTTATTAATTCACTCACTCATTACCTAATGGATGCCTACTACTACATTACCTCATTTTTTCTGCCCGACTGAGAAGTAACAAATTATTGATGAAGTAGCTGAAATTGATGACGATGAAGAAGTACGTTGGTGTTAATTCAAGATTGGTTATGTTGTAGCTTTTTACGTTTTTATATTTATCGTATTATGTCTCTGTTAATGTCCTCACAATTTTCAATCGAACAAAATAAATCTATACGGTTTTCGTTATAAAATTAACTTCATAGACGGGGTGCAGTTAATGTGGCTGGATAACCATAAGTGCTTACAACTGTTTAATGCAACAATCTGGAAAATGAGAAATTATATATATACATATATATATATATATATATATATATATATATATATATATATATATATATATATATATATATATATATATATATATATATATATATATATATTATATATATATATATATATATATATATATATATATATATATATATATATATATATATATATATATATGTATATATATATAATTTCTCATTTTCCAGATTGTTGCATTAAACAGTTGTAAGCACTTATGGTTATCCAGCCACATTAACTGCACCCCGTCTATGTAATTTGCACTTCTTTTCAACGACTCACAAGACGGAGGAAAAGTTTTAAAAGACCGAATTTGCTGCGACGTGACCTTCACCGACGCTAACCAGAAGATACAGCTCATTATTTAATTTAAAAGCAGGAACGCCGCCGACTTAATCATGAAGAACTCTCTCCACACAAACGAAACGCCTTAACGGAGACGTATACCGTCTTGGCCTCTTCGTCCCCACCTGGGGAATGTCAGTCCCAGTGGTCTCAATGTTAGGGAAGAGAAAACATTACAGGGAAAGTAGCTGACGAGGCACAAACAATAAGATTTTCAAAATTCTCGCTATTTCCAGATGTAATCAGCCAATCGCCAAAGATATTCTGACCCACTGCACATATATAATCGAAAGACACTATTGGAAACAAGGCATAGTAATAGACATAGCCGTACATCTAAAATATCAACCTCTCATACAATTATCAATAAGACGCTTACAATTAGATTCACGTTACAATCTTCAAGACAAAACCGAACATCCATCTCAACCATACTTGTTACCTAATGCGACATCGATTCGATATCGTTTCACCTCACCTCATCCTAAATTATATAAATTATATAAAAAAGTGAAAAGCTACAAGCTTTTCACTTTTTCTCCCAAGATGTTGAAGAGATCTTCAACTTAACAAGTATTGTAGCAACACGCATCACGAAATATTATTTGATTATTTCTTTCACTAATTAAGAAAAATAAAAATATATATAGAGAAGATTCTTGCTGTAATCATTGAAATGTATTTATTTATTGATCAAAATACCCAGTTACGGGATCTTGAGTTGCGGGATACCCCAGTCTTTAATGACCGGGTCTCCCCCAGGCACATTGACCTACTCCTAGACATCGTGAGAGGAAGCCAGCAACGTTTCCTACAAGCCCAGTATCTGAGGTTATGAGAACCATTAAAATGTAATCCTGATATGATAACCAGTGGCAAAAACTCTGAATTTTATTATTATGAACATTAAGATTATTCTTAGATGTATTTTAAGTTTGTTTCGAAATCAATTTATGGAAAATTATTAGTCTGTCTGAAAGTGAAAAGGTGAAGAGAATGCGAGCCAAAATATCAGAACATGTATCCAAGGAAGAGAGAGGAGGCCTTTAGGGGGATAACCCGAGAGGAGTATCCCACTTCCCAGTGAATATATATTGAGTTTACTTTACTCCTGGACTGTGTTAAGGATTAAATTATACTTGCTGGATTGTAAGTAAGCTTTTGTGGTGGCTTAATAGCGCTCCAGAGGTGAACAAGCCCTAAGCTCTACACTAAGCTAAGAGGGACTAAGGGAAGGACAACAGTGCAGACGCTGATATGTGCGAAAACCCACGTATCGTTGGGTATATTCAGTAATATATATATGTAACAGCGGAAAGAGACTTTAGTAGCGTTGGTCAATTTGCCACAGAGCATAATAAAGTGGTACTGTGTTGCGTCAATGGATCAGGAGCTCAAATTTCCCCTTAACATAAAACGAACTGAAAATGCAACGCTGTAAGAAATACAGATATAGATGTTTGCCAAAGCAGTCGGCAAAGTGTTTGGAAAATAGTTGAAAATTTATTGGAAATATCGCGGTGTCTAGGCAAGAGTTTCTACGTTAAAAAAAGTTTGCGGGAATCACATACATCCATAGAGGCAGTCAGTACAGCATATATGTAAGAAAGATCATGAAACGTGTAAGGGATTTATGGACAGTAAAGATCCTGAATCCCCCCGGCTCTGTCTTCCGGAGGCAAGTGATGTTAGCCTTCCTCCCGATGTGTCAGTGCTCTCGGCACCGCTGCCTCTGCATCTGCCAGAGGCTCTTCCGGTCTAGAATGGTCAAACCTTCACGCCACTTTCTATTTTGGTGCCACCATTCTTGGCACTGGAGAGCTCCGACCCCCGGGTGAGCCCACCCACCCTCCAAAGCTGGCAGGAAGGCAAGTTGGCGAGCTGCGGAATATATCCTCACCAGCCTTGGATTAACTAGGCAGATCAGCACAAGACTTATCGCTTTTCAGTATGTCTATCTTAGAGAGATTCCGGAGAATCGAGAAGAAGCTTCGTTGCACTGCTATAACAGGATCTGTGCAAGTGTTTTGTTGAATGTGTAGGAGCCATTGCCAGTGGCTTGGTGTGGGTGAGCATTGACAGTGTCTTGGCATAGGGAGGGAACAGCTTGTGCAAAGCTCTATATTACATAACCAAGAGAGGCGGAGGAGTGGGAATGGGGGCGAGGCTTGTACCAACAGCCCATGTCAAGAAGACCAGGAAGAACATTGCTAGTGTGATGAGTTCGTGCATCCTTCATTTAAAGTCACTTCCTCCCTCCCACACGCTGCCACTTCCCATCCAGCGGGTCACCAGTCCTTGTCTGACAGCGTCCCCCTTCCTCGTTCCCACCCACCACAATCCCACCCAAGCAAAGTCAGGCCCCTCCCACCCTTACCCACAGAATAAACAATGCAAGCAGAGGCACATGTCAGGTCTGCTGGTGATACTGCAGCCTTAACAGCGCCCGGGTTATTCGCAGACATGACAGCTGTCGTGGGTCATGGATGACCCTTTGGGGAGACTCGTCGCACATCCCCCCAAAAGCAACACAACACATTCCTGCAATTTACATTTCTTCTGACGCCGTTCCAGAGGCAATCACTGCATTGACCACAAAAACTGTTTCTCATACTACAAAAGCAATTTGAAAAGTGTAAATTGAGATGTTCTCAAGAAAGCGAGCGAATGGTTCACTCTCAAGCGCTTGGCACCATCAAAACAAGATATCATTTGCTTTTTGGAAAAGAATGTTAATTCTTGCCAGTAAAGGATGGCTTGTCGCTAGCCACACACTTGTCATCAGAGCGCCAAATGATTTCAGTTGTGTCGATAACATGTTTCCTGTTCCACATCAATGCAAGATAACCCAAGGTATACATTACACCAGCTCCAGTGACTGTATTACAGTAATAATACAGGCCAGAACATGGAGTAAAAAGAAAATCGACACTTAGCAATAACTTTGTTATCACTGATAACATAGACGAAAATATGCTTCGATATGACATCATAGTCTAATCCCTGAGAGAAATCACCCTCTTAGAGCAGAAAGGAAACCCTCCATCCAGGACACATACTCAAGCTCCATATCTAAGACAGTTATTTATTCAAGAGTTAGAGATTAACAAAACAGATGGGTCGTTCCCACCAGGCCAGACCTCTGCATGTAATATAGATGGTTTGTTAAATGATCAGGACTATCCCTGAGACGGTACTCTTTGACGTCACGTAGATTGTTAGAAAGTGACTACCTGACCAAAAGCAGATGTCTTGCTACACAATCGACTTGAGAATGGTCCAGGACGGACCGAAACGTCGTCGTCCCTTCACCTTATAATGTGTGGTCTGGTCAACATAACTGACCAATTTCACAATGAAATTTAGGTGATATTTGTTGGTACGTTATGTGCAATGTTTAAAAAAAAGGCGAGAGGGCTTGTACACATGGCTGTAGGTAAACCTATTCGCCATTTTATTGACAAGACAACCGTCAAAAGCATCCGCAATAAGGTGGAACACAAGGTACTCATCTATGTACATAACTTCATGCAATATTTGGGATTCGCATTTCATGTTGTATTTGGCACTAACCTTTTTTTCTGGAATATCTAATACCCTGCCATTCGTGCAATATGCAATACCTGTAATTCGTGCAGTGCTTGGTATTTTTCTTTCGTGCAATATTTGATAACTAACCTTTCGTCAGGTATTTGGCACTCGCATCTTGCATCTATCCCTTCGCTGTCGTAACTACCCACAATGCCTGGCGGTCACTCTGATATGCATCGATACACTTCCAGTTGCATCGAGCCTCTTTGTGACATGAAAGATGAATAGCGTCTCCGTCTGCTGAGTTTCAAGTTCTGGGAACGTCACCTAAGATTATCTGAAACATTTCCTTCCCTGATATATTTAATATAATAATTAAAATGCTGAAATGTTCGAGTGAAGTATGAAAACGAAGCTAAAGAAATAATTTATCTGCTATTCGGAAAAGACGTGGATAAGTTTATTACTTCATAAAAATTATAGAATTCTAATAATGCGGGGAAGAAATTCTGTTACGATACTGGTTAATAGGTCTGTCTGTAAAGAAAAATTATGCTTGACGTTTAGTAAGGGAAGACCATCTCAAATTATCAGGAAGTAGTGTATTTTGCTCAAAATTTAAGAAAGGAATGTATATGTAGGCCTGTGTGTCGTCTGTTGGCTTATGTTTCCTTAATTATTCAGAGCAATATTCTATATCTTGAATACAAATACTAAACAATGGGAATCTGAATATTACAAAGTATGACTGGATCTGGTTGGGGTGTCTGCTTACAGCGTAACCGGAAGGTATCTTGTAGAGTGAACGAGTGCATGTAACTGTGAATATGTATGTGGATGTGTCTATGTTCGTTGCTATATGTAATTACTAGATAGGTTACCCGGTGGTGCCTGGGTCTCGCTCTCACTATCCCTGTTCCTCTCTTCGCTCTCTCTCTCTCTCCCTCTCCCTCTCTCTCTCTCTCTCTCTCTCTCTCTCTCTCTCTCTCTCTCTCTCTCTCTCTCTCTCTCTCTCTCACAATATTCCCCCTTCTCTTTCTCATTTCTCCTTTATGTTTCCTTATCCCCCCATGTCGTATCATCTTCCCGTCCTCTGTTGCGGGAGAGAGTATTCATGTATGTGAATGAACTGGTTCTTAAGAATCGGTTTAGTGTTGCTGAGTGTGTGATATACAGCGTCTTGTATAATGTTTACTGTATAGAATAAGGACATTTATGTAGCTGAGCTGTGTAAATATTAAGTTATAATAATGACTATTAATAAAGTATATTCTTTATTGTGTTCTACTATATTTTACCTCTCCGGTGTGGTTATTAATATCATAGCTTACCTGGCCAGCTAACCTGGCCTAAACAGGGCGATTATTCTTCGTTATACTTCCTAACTTATGTATAATTCGAATGACATTAATTCAGAACTTAGATAATCATTAAAATTGGTCAATATCTTGATATTTATTATTAGTCATATTACTTTCAAAAAGGTCATTATTATTGTATCAGTTACAGTAGTAATGTGAAATTTGTCAAACATATTTTCTATTATAATAAGAGCTAAATTAATATAACTTGTGTTATTAAAAATATTAGCATTATTTGTAGAAACAGCAGAATGGAAATTATGTCAGCAGCTGTAATAGTTGAAATGCTAATAGATGTCATAATGCTTCTGGATCAGCATTTCACAAGTTAAAAGTCTGTCGATCAACGGGATCGACATCCCGTCAGTCGTACAACATGTCCAAGCTCTCAACTGTCTTCTGGGTTGAGGTGGAGCTGACACGGCCAATATTCTTTCTTCTTCTTTCTGATTTCCGCTTGTCAGAGGGAGTCCAGGGCCTGTGGGGCCCTTCATCACCGTCAGGATTCCCTGTCGAAGTGTTATACCTAGCTCAAAACTCTTGCATACAAGGCTCTAGGGAGACTGACCCCCTCTTCATACCCTGCTTGACAATCTAGCAGGGATTTATTTTGTGTTCCTTATACAGCATAATGAAACGGAATTATCTTTTATTATTATTTTCTACCATTAACAGGGCCACACATTTACAATGCTAACCGGCATATTTATACATTTTCTTTTGTTCTCCATTGACAGGGGTTAGAGATCTATCTTATGGGAAATACTATTTATTATATGTGATTGTTCTTAAAATTATGCCTTTGTATGGTTTGTTTTGATATAGTTTGTTGCCATTTTCGTTTGCAGTTCGTGGTTTTTTGAGAAGTTAGCTTCGAAGGAAGGATGATTGAAGCCACGAGTCAAGAACTTTTGTTATGTCTAAATTACAGTCCATCTTCGTCAAAAAAGCCAAAATAGAAGAAACTGCAAATTATATTGGTTATAACCTACCTGAAAGCAACACACGAGCCATAACTCCTCCACCACCTCCTGCTATACGCAACACTGGCATAAGTAACACTGACATAAGTAATGCTGACATATGTAACACTGATATAAATAACATATAGCAAGCCAGAAAAAGGCTCAGGGCCTGAGCAGGAAGGCTTTAAAAAAAGGAGAAAAATTCAAACCCTTCACCAACGCACTTGTCAACCCGTTGACGCACTCCTCACTTTCACCGACGCACTCCTGATACACAGACAGACAGACACACTCTTCTCCTTAACCAACACACTATCACCCCCACTGAGGCACTCTAACGAAAGAGAGAAACCCATTAACCGGTTCTCTCATCTGAATATTAAACTTTAATTCCTGAAAATCTCATTTACCAGTTGAACGACATTTTGAGTAATTATTCTTACATATATGACAGCGCAATTGACCCAGTAACGAGGTGCTAAGAGGCAATTATTTCTTATTAAGCTGGAGCTCTTAACAAGTTGGCCAACAAGGTGGAAGAGCAATTAAATGTAAGTGTTGATAATAGAAATCTTAGTCTCTTTAATTTTTATTTGTATTTTAGCTGAGACTAGGGTTCATTAGGGTTGTTAGTTGAAGTACCTAATGAAATTGCAAGCACGAGCTGTTATCCTACCTCAGCTGATGTGAAGCCTATCCCTTGATTCTCTCTCTCTCTCTCTCTCTCTCTCTCTGTCATATCAAAACAATGTGATGAATCTACGTGAAAATATTTTTGACAATGAGTGGGGTTGAACTCTTATGGTTTATATTAATAGAGACCAAATGAGAAGTATCTATGTTCCTCACCATGGATGAAGCTCACATATATGATTTTGATTTAATGATAGTTGAGCAATTTATTTTAATTATACTCAAAACATTAAGTAGTCTTTTCTGCAACTGATATTAAAAAACAGAAATTATCCATCCTTACTTCATGATGTATTAAAAAATATAACAAACAATAATATACAGAAAGAGATTAGACAATGTCTGAGATAGCTTGCAAATCGGTTGAACAGTTCATGGGCTAGAGAAGTAAATCTCATACACGCACATAAACCCAAAATCATGTACTGTATTTCCAATAAAGTGCAAAAAAATACTTTTAGTTTCCAATAGCTCAGAATACCGAAACGATGCACCATATGTGCTCTTTACTACTTGTATACACTCCATAAAGACAAGACACCAACATCAGACAACTGATAACACATTTTCAACCTCACCCAACTCAATACCATGTCACCCAACTTACCAGCATCACACAACTCAGTACCATGTCACCCAACTTACCAGCAACACACAACTCAGTACCACGTCACCCAACTTACCAGCATCACACAACTCAGTACCACGTCACCCAACTTACCAGCATCACACAACTCAGTACCATGTCACCCAACTTACCAGCAACACACAACTCACTACCACGTCACCCAACTTACCAGCATCACACAACTCAGTACCACGTCACCCAACTTACCAGCATCACACAACTCAGTACCATGTCACCCAACTTACCAGCATCACACAACTCACTACCACGTCACCCAACTTACCAGCATCACACAACTCAGTACCACGTCACCCAACTTACCAGCATCACACAACTTAGTACCATGTCACCCAACTTACCAGCAACACACAACTCACTACCACGTCACCCAACTTACCAGCAACACACAACTCACTACCACGTCACCCAACTTACCAGCAACACACAACTCAGTACCACGTCACCCAACTTACCAGCATCACACAACTCACTACCACGTCACCCAACTTACCAGCAACACACAACTCACTACCAACATCACATAACTCGCTATCTACATGAGACCACGCACGGCTCGTCTTCCACATTCAAAACAATCCATCAAGCTGGAAATCCGGCAAACATCTCTGGGAAAAATCCCAGCAACGAAACACTTGGAACACAGGAACAAACGGAGTTAACGAAACAGTAGAGAGGCACACAGGGATGATTAACTGAGGGAAAAATCACGAAGAAATCTAATGCAGATTGCCTGAAGCAAGCCGCCGGGGGACGGTCTGGTTATATTCACGAAAAATATGTTTTTGAATAATGAATGGCGAGTGGGAACGAATATACGAATCTCTCTCCTTTTGACAATATTTTTGTACTACTAATTATATTGTGTTATTCAAGAAGGACTGTCTTGTCTGCTTGACTTTCTGTCTGTGTCTGTCTGTCTGTCCGTATATTTTATATGTATCTTTTTACGTCCGGTTGTTTAATTATTTGTCATATTTATCATTTAATATTTGTGATTGTTTTTCCATCTTCCCTTTCATTCGGTAATTAATTATTCTATCATTTTCTCTCTTCACTTCCATCCCTTCCTCACTCAGTCCCTCCCAGTCCTCCTCACCAGAAGTATGAGGTCCGGTCACCAACTGTATAAGGTTAAGTGAGGTCTGGTCACTAAGGTGCAAAGGCCTGTGATGTAGGTGAGATCACCATTCCTTACACCAACTGTGTATAAGGGATGGTGGTCTGGTCTCCTGTGCTGTAAGGGAAGGTGAAGTCTGATCACTGATGTTCCTGGGAATGGTGAGGGTTAATCACCTCACCGAGGTCATCTTCGCACCTGTGATGATCACATCAAACACCCTATGTTAATTATTTATGTATGAACAATGCGAGAGGAAGTGTTGACACAACTCATATTGCATCAGATATGTAAAACTGAATTAATCTCGCTCTCTGTCTCTCTCTGTTTCTCGACCTTTCTATCTTTCTCTTTGATTCTGTCTCCCACTTTATCCCTCTTAGTCTCGGTCTGTCTGTCTGTCTGTCTGTCTGTCTGTCTGTCTGTCTGTCTGTCTGTCTGTCTGTCTGTCTGTCTGTCTCTCTCTCTCTCTCTCTCTCTTTCTTTCCATATTACTTTTAAATACTGCAAGCTAAGAGCTTGTAGAACTCAATATACGTGCTGAGAGAACATGCCCCATATTCGTGTCGGCTGAGGAATAAATTATTGTTGATGGAGTACTTTGGAGAATGGTTTATCTAACTTTAACCTGGCAAAGCTGAGCCCCTTGTGTTGTAGTTTCCGTCTTCTTATTGTCTACAAGGTTTTATCACCATCTCTAATGTGTGCAACGATGTTAACATTTCAGTCACACACAGTATAAATATTCAAGAACTGTGTCGAACTTCACTACAATTGGTTCGCAAGTATTAGGGAGTTCTGACACAAGACACACACACAAACACACGCACACACACACACACACGCACACACACACACGCACACACACACACACACACACACATACACACACACACATGAAAAAATTCCTAGAGTGCAGAACCAGCATTTGACGACAGTGAAGATGGTTCTGACGTATGTTACTAGACTACTCCCTAGTCTGAGAGGCATGAGCTACAAGTATAGTCTAAAGGAACTAAATTTCACTTCATTGTTAGAGAGAGGAAACGAGGGAGACATAATCGAGCAATATAAAAAATACTAAGAGGTCATGTATGTAAACAGAACATTCAAAAACCAGTCTTTGAACACGAGAGTTGTAAGTACACTAACTATGAGGCCATATTCAATATATGGATTTTAAAGCAGATACCATAAAAGTAAGCTGGTTAAATAACAAGTGCATCTGTCGATCATTTGTTGAAAGGTGGAACGCAAGAGCTGAAGTTTAATCTTCTTGAGAAAGGATGGAACAGGTGAGTAAACGCATTCAGAAGAGACACCAAAAACCGTCTAGTTTCCCACTTACCAAAATCTTCCCCTCGCTTCTCAATGATACAGATTTACAGTCCAATTACAGTCACTTGAACCAATACTGCAGTCACTTTCTCTTCATGTTTCTCTCCTCCTCCTTCCTCTCATACTTACCTCCTCCATCTTCTCACGCTATTCTCTCACCCTCATAATTCTCCTCCTCCTCTTTCTCCTCAAGCTTCTCTCGTTCTCCTCACATTATTTCCTCATGGTCCTTATGATTCTCTCCTTCACATCCTCATTCTTCTCTTTCCGCTCCCATCCCTTCCTCATTCTCCTGCTCTTCTCACCCCCGTTCCCCCAACATACCGCCACAAACATCACATCCACTACCAAAACGTATGATAATCAAGCATAGAGCCTCCTACCCGTACCACACACGGACTTGGCTACCAATTACATGATAATTCACACTTGATTCTGTCCATTCCTTTGAATGTTCACTTAACGTTCAATGGTCAACTGCGCGTTGATTAAACACTTGTTCCTAACGAGGAACATAACGAGGAACATATGGCGGACCGAGTGATCAAGGGGGAGAGGGGAGAGAGAGGGAAAAAGAGAGAGAGAGAGAGAGAGAGAGAGAGAGAGAGAGAGAGAGAGAGAGAGAGAGAGAGAGAGAGAGAGAGAGAGAGAGAGAGAGAGAGAGTGAGAGAGAGAGTAAGAAGAATGGGACTAAGGAGAAAGGAAAGGGAGTAATTGGGCAAGGGACAGGTATGGAAGGGGAATAGGAGGTAGAATGTATGCAGGACGAGGGAGCGAGAAAGAAACAAATGGGGTCAATGTCCATGGTATTGGAAGAAGAGGAGGAGGAGGGAGGCAAGAGAAGGTATTCCCAAGCATTAACATCAAAGAAACCCATTGATCAGGCATGAATTACATAGAGCTAATGGCTCCACACTTCTAATATCGATAACACTTGACACTAATTGCTGTTCCAGAAAAAAAACTGCCGTGATAAACGGCCAGGAGAGTTAGTAACGTCGACGGCCGGCAGAAGAGGCAGCACCAACACCACCTTGTAATCTTGTATGCTAATTGGCATCTAATTACATAAAAAAGCATAGAGGGGAGATGTGAAGTAATGTACCTAACGAGGCAATGTTGGGTTTGAGTCTACAACATCACTTTCCACATCGAAGCACTGAGTATTGACTAGATAATTAGATCCAAAGTTAAGAAGCAAGAGACGCAGTGAAAGAAAATTTATGTGAATAGCTTCAATGTGCCAAGAATAAAGAAGGTTAGTTCAGGTAAAATCTTTGGGGAAGCTGTTAGTACAGCAGAGAGAAGAGATTCTTCCTCAGCCTCGCCCCTCTCCAGAACACCTCAGCCAGACACAATACCTCTCCCCCCCCCTTACCAACATCACCCCCATCACCATCCCCCCCACACTCTACCCACAACCCTACAACCCCTCCTCGGCCTTCCTCACTCGCTCACAACACTCCATCACTGAGCGAGAGATGAGGAAAGGGGAGAGATTGCACGTGATAGTCAGCAGTCGCTGAGAAGATTACAAAAGACTTTTAGGAAAACATATATATACATATATATATATAAATATATATATATATATTTATATATATATATATATATATATATATATATATATATATATATATATATATATATATATATATGTCGTACCTAGTAGCCAGAACGCACTTCTCAGCCTACTATGCAAGGCCCGATTTGCCTAATAAGCCAAGTTTTCCTAAATTAATATATTTTCTCTAATTTTTTTCTTATGAAATGATAAAGCTACCCATTTCATTATGTATTGGGTCAATTTTTTTTTATTGGAGTTAAAATTAACGTAGATATATGACCAAACCTAACCAACCCTACCTAACCTAACCTAACCTATCTTTATAGGTTAGGTTAGGATAGGTAGCCGAAAAAGTTAGGTTAGGTTAGGTTAGGTAGGTTAGGTAGTCGAAAAACAATTAATTCATGAAAACTTGGCTTATTAGGCAAATCGGGCCTTGCATAGTAGGCTGAGAAGTGAGTTCTGGCTACTAGGTACGACATATACATATATATAAAACTTCGTTGAAAAATAAATCTATGCCAGTATACATATATACATATACTCTTCAGAGAATTCAACTCCAGGCCGCCAGGGTCCGGAGCTTTCCGGCAACAGCACTGCTACCATAACCATTGCACCAGTGATCGTATTTAAGGATTGGTGGGTGGGTCATGGAACTTAGCTGCAAAAGTTGCATGACCAACCAACACGCGGCAACACTTATCACGCATTCTGGGCCCAGTTATTTCATCAAGGTGAGTAGTCACACACACACACACACACACACACACACACACACACACACACACACACACACACACACACACACACACACACACACACACACACACGGCAAACTATAATACCTCCCGGAGATAATATACAACGAGTAATTTGAGGTATAAACTCCCAGTCGAGACACAAGGAAACGCATGAGCAATATCGGTGACACATGATATCTTCTAGTGCTGTCTCTCTCTCTCTCTCTCTCTCTCTCTCTCTCTCTCTCTCTCTCTCTCTCTCTCTCTCTCTCTCTCTCTCTCTCTCTCTCCCTCCCTTAAGTCTAACAGATCTACATATGAATTAGAACAATGATTGGTAGTGTAATTACCTGGGTAAGAGAATAGGGCATGCCCCCGACCAACCATGTACCGGAGCTGTCTGCTGATGCTGTACATGATTCTGTGTACGATTTAATTGTTGGTAAATTAACATGTTTGTCAGCCAATTAAGTTGTCACTCACATCCAAATATTCAGACGGTAAATTTTGGCAATTTAATGTCGTTTGCACTTGAAGGGTCAGGAACATATATTGTTCATATACATTTGTATTTACATGAAAATAATAATCATTCCTGTAGAGACACATTACACAAATATGATAAACAGATAATCGCTATGCCTCCTCAGACAAAGCAGCTAATTCTACATTAACAGGTCACCTAATAAAATATTCTGCTGGAACCTTTATTTAACACATCCTGGAAAACGAGGGACAGTATCGTTTAGAAATATGACCCTCTACTCTCACTAACCAGAAGATTTAACTAATAATATACTATAAAAGGAATAAGACTGCCAACTTGTCCATGAAAAACTCTCCTGACACCAACCGTAACGTCTTGAAAGAGACGAATATCATCTACTCCTATACATGACCACTTGGTGACGGGCATCTTAAACGATCTCAGAATGTAGCCTAGATAAAAATATCTATTTCAAGGCGCTTGACAATCCACAAACCGCAATTAGTCCCTATCAAGGAACACATGGCTCCAAACGCAACCAGATGATCAGAATATATATCCTGACAAACAACGCGAACATAATCGACAGATACAATAACAATAGAAGATTGGACATTGGTGAGGCACTGCACATCAAACATCCCTTGTCTATTATCAACACCAAACTGTCACCAGGTTATACAATGCCATCTTTCAGACCATTTCTTATATAGATTTAGATTTTACGTTTTTTTGTCATAAATTTATTACAATCATTATAGCCGCGATTGCAGTGAACAGGTGTGCATTTGAAGAAAACCCTTTTTAGTTATTTAGTTTTCGTTTTAAAATAAAGCTGCAATTAGAGCAACGAGACTTATATTGTCAAAACATTCAGCATGAAATTAGACTGATATGACAATTTGAGGGATAACTAATGTAAATTAATTATAATATAATTGTAAATATTATTTACAAGGAATTGGTTGAAACGTTTTTCCATCATAACTAGGCCACCGTCGCTCTAACTTTTGCCCGGGATGGAGAAAGTAAACATGATTGACTGATTGTTAAGGCCCGTAGTCCAATTAAACCCAAAGGTGGTTTGTCAATTAACAGATTAGTCTGTACCATTCTGTTCCTGGACTCAGTGTGTGAGATTTCTCTTTGTTCGCTCTTACATGGAATCTGGAGGGTCATACATTTTTGTCTTGTGTGCTTGTAAACTGCTCAGTACAGGAAAAGTTTGAGAAAAAAATTTAGATATATTTTCGATAATGGTTTATAGGTCTCTATGCATAAGTAAAAATCTAAATGTGAATTCAATAATGATTTGCGATATAAAAGCATTATTGAGAGGTCATTGTTTTCGGACTTTCAAACTAAACTTTATCAAAATAAATACAATCTCTTTTTAAATTTTATGAAGTGGGTTTATTAAGTATTTTATTAAGTGGATTTACTAAGCGCTTTAAATTTTTAAGTGGATTGAAGATCACTTTCCCCGCCAGGTTCTCTTAATAGGTGGATGGATGGGTATGATCTATTACTCAGTTGTGGCTGGTAGGTGATATAGCATGTCTACCTACCAGTCACCTCATGACTATGACTGGCATGTCTCACATGCTCCCTCTTTCCTGTCGGCTTCTTTCATTCATATCTCTTCTTCCCCCTCCCCTCCCCCCTTGTCACTTTATTCTCGTCCCTCCCTTATTCCTGATTCCTTCCATTTCCTCTCAACTTAGATTTTTTTCTTGCTCATAACTGGCCATTCATCTCCCCTCTTCTCCGTCTTTACCCAATTCCCCTCTCATTTACTCTTCCTCCTTGCTATTCTTGTCTCCTTTCCAGCATTATCTTGTCGTCCCTATTATCTTTTCCAATGCAAATCTCCCCTCCCCATTTAACCACTTTCCTCTCCCCTCATTGTCTATTACCTCTCTTCACCAATTCTCCTTTCTGCCTATCCTATCTCTTCTCTTACTGATGTCTGTCGTTCTTTAATGTTTCTATCCCCTATTTCTCACCTACTATGTTTCTTTTTACTTGCTATCCTCTTCTCCTTTTCACCACCTTCCTTTGCTTTTTCTTTCCTATGTCTATTTCTCCTTCTTATCTCCATTTACCAATCTTCATTTTCAACTGCATATCAACGCTTCTCTGATTTACCTCTGCATATTTTCTCTCGCATCATTTAATTACTTTCAGAATTTTCTCCTTACTTTAGTCAATGTTCCATCAACTTTTTACAATTTCTCCTAGTTTTTACCCTTTTCATTCCCTTATTCTCCATCTTCCACTTTCTCTTCCTCATCTTATATCTTCTGTTCCTCCTTCTGCCCCCCTCTCCTCTACCTCCTCCTTCAGTCATACATGTCGCCCCTCAGGCGAAATGCGAAAGATTTGCCTTAATGCTTTGAAGCGTGTTGCCTCTGGGGTCAAGATATTGCCATGTTTCGGGAAGCTGGAAGTGCCTCCCTGCTCGCGTTTGTGTGTGTGTGTGTGTGTGCGTGTGTGTGGTGCGTGTGTGTGTGTGTGTGTGTGTGTGCACTCACCTATTTGTGCTTGCGGGGGTTGAGCTCTGGCTTTTTGGTCCCGCCTCTCAACTGTCAATCAATTGGTGTACAGGTTCCTGAGCCTATTGGTCTCTATCATATCTACACTTGAAACTGTGTATGGAGTCAGCCTCCACCACATCACTTCCTAATGCATTCCATTTGTCAACTATTCTAACACTAAAAAAATTCTTTCTAATCAATTCTTTCTGTGTGTGAATGTGAAAATTCTTTGAGTGTGTGTGTGTGTGTGTGTGTGTGTGTGTGTGTGTGTGTGTGTGTGTGTGTGTGTGTGTGTGTGTGTGTGTGTGTGTGTGTGTGAGTGTGTGTGTGTGTGTGTGTGTGTGTCTGTGTGTGTCAATGGTAAACCCTGTACAAAATTTATTTGTGTTTGGCTAAGTTTCTGCATTGACATTTACTTGTGTTTACGCCCCGGGTGGGTAAGTGTGGAGCAAGTAGCGTGTTCATGTGTAATTCTCAATGTTTTGCTATGTACGTTTTGCCGATAGAGAGTCGTTTGTTGCTTTATGTGAATGTTTTTCACATATCAGCATTTTCACGAAATCGTTTTCAAAACTTTTGTGTGCTTGTTTATATGGACTCACCCCAAGTATACATATACCCAAATGCTATTATAACGAGCCTTAGCTCCGGTCCCTGGCGTTCCCACTGCTGTTATCCAATGGCAATGGTCCTGATACACTGATTTTTTGTCATGCTTACTCTAGAAACCATGTTATATACGAATCAAAACTTCCTCTTGTTTCAGTGCTCATTCCACCTGCTCACTAATTTTATACTGTGTAATTACTGCCTTCAAACGTTATTTTTGCTCCAATGACGCTCTTGTTTGTGAGTGTGTGTAAACTTAAATACCATGACTCTGGTAGTTCAAAAAAAGTATAGTTTGTCTTTGCACTTTTAATATTGAATTCTGACTAGATAATTTTTGTCCGTGGATTTAAACCAATATATTTACTGCTTCATATAGTCTAGGGCAGCTGCACAAATGCAGATATAGCTAAATGTGTTACAGTATATTTATTTGGAAAGGTGATGAATGTTGATGCAGACACATACAGACACAACATAACAATTTGGTTTATTAATGTGTCTATTGGTGTTACTACAACCACCGCTGCAGCACATGATACTACCACTTATAGAACTATTGCTACTATTAATACCATTACTACTACTACTACCTCTACCAGCACTACTGATATTGCTGATGCGGCAACTATCTTACTATAACGAATACTGCTAACGATGCTACTCAATCTACAATTCTTACTACTTATGCTTCTGATATAACTTTATCTTCTACTTCTACTACTGCCTACTGCGACATATACTATGAAATAGAATATCTAATCTTGTAGCTTCTACATGATTAGATTAGATCCAAGATAGATTATTAGAAATTAGATTTCTCTATTATTAGTCTTTCTCTAGACATATGAGAAATTGAAATAAATCAAGAAAAGCAACAGAAACACACACGCGTTTATTAAACAAGTCTCCGCAGAAACTCAAACAAGTTTCCGCACTAACTCAAGCCAGCGACCCGCGTGACTACCACAACGAAACGAGCCAAAAACCCACGAGCTTAACGATTCCCTCCGGCTCTCGGTTCGATTCCTTCCCGTGTGATGTCACAAGCAGCAAACGAGGTACAATTTGCCCTCTCGTAACGACCACTATCATGCCCCGGCAGCCAACTACGGACGGCCAAATGACCCACAGAGAGTGGCGGGCCAGTAAAGAACATTTGCTTTATTACCCATCTTCGTGTGTGTGTCTCTCTTCTTCTCTTTATTACTCTTATTATCGTCTGACTCTGCTTGTTTTTTTCTAAACACACGCCCACACACACACACACACACACACACACACACACACACACACACACACACACACACACACACACACACACACACATACACACACTCGCAACCAAACGTACATACACATAGACACACAATGCAATAGCAGAGTACGTTGTAAAATTTATAGCAGGTCAGGGAGGGTCAAATTTCCCTTGGGACTCCGCTAATGCTCAACTCTGAACGCCTTGGAATGTGTGCAGTGTATGGTCGCTGCGTGTTGGAGTAGTAGAGAGAGAGAGAGAGAAAGAGAGAGAGAGAGAGAGAGAGAGAGAGAGAGAGAGAGAGAGAGAGAGAGAGAGAGAGAGAGAGAGAGAGAGAGAGAGAGAGAGAGAGAGAGAGAGAGGGAGAGAGAGAGAGAGAGACGTAGTCAACCCAGACGCTGAGGTGCGTCTGGGATGACGTAGATAATGTACTCAAATAGTTATGCTTGCGGGGGCTGAGCTTCGGCTGTTTGGTCCCGCTTCTCACCTGTCAAATCTACTCGCGCACAAGTTCCTGAGCTTATTGAGCTCTATCCTACACTGTATTATAATATTTTGTTGTAATATAATGTATTCTATTGTAATATCTTCAATTATTAAAGTCAGTCAGCAGCAGTGGTCGTCAAGGGCCTCATTACATCAGATATTATATATATATATATATATATATATATATATATATATATATATATATATATATATATATATATATATATATATATATATATATATATACATATATTGTTGATTCTAGAATTAATTCCAATCACTGACATTGAGCTGTTGAGATTGAATCACTGTCATGCTCTCTCTATTATTAACAAAGAATAGCAAAGGTAGTAAAATGTCAACGCTTCGTACTTAAAGTATTACTTTAAAGTCACAAAGTCCAGAGTCCCGTCCATGTTTCATTCTTCCCACATCCTTTGCAGGAGAACGTTACTTACTCGATGTATTTATGGAGGATGAGCCATGGCTCTTTGACTGAACCTCTCAACACTGTGTTGACCAGACCACACACTAGCAAGTGAAGGGACGACGACGTTTCGGTCCGTCATGGACCATTCTCAAGACGAATTGACTTGAGAATGGTCCAGGAGGGACCGAAACGTCGTCGTCCCTTCACTTACTAGGTGTGTGGTCTAGTCAACATACTTCAGCCACGTTATTGTGACTCATCGCCTCTCAACACTGTGTTAGGTACTAAGTGATTACTTCTTCATCGGTTATGGTTACTGATGCGTAGCAAACAAGTTCTCATTGCACGCAAATGTTCGAGAAATTAAATCAATTGAGCGTGTGAACGTTCAGGCAAGCCCATAGATATAGCTTCCGCCATTACCTAACATAAATGTAACTTTACACTAAATAAGAATATTCACCTATTGCAAAAAACTCAATATTTAAGTGGTTGGGGCCAGGCTGGAAAATTGTCAGATGATGGATAGCATTCTTAGCTTCCAGAATTCATATTGGAACGATAGTCCTACTGAACCTTTATCTTAGTGAATACAAAACAATAAATAAATGCAACGAGAAACGGGAAGGTGAGATACTAGGGACAATGAGAGCGAAACAGGGCAATAAAGACGACTAAAGGGCCAGGAAATTAATGAACTCACGGGAAAGGGGTAGAAGCAAAGACAGATGACACTCCTAAAAGCAGTTTCCTAAAGACATAAAGACAATGATTTTAAATAAAAATTATTTTTCTTTTTGGATATCTACACAATTTAGTAAGTAGACAGTTTGAAAATAATATTCATATATATATATATATATATATATATATATATATATATATATATATATATATATATATATATATATATATATATATATATAAATGACTATTTCTTTATTGTGACGACTTATGCTCTGATATGGTGCCTTGAATTGCTGTAGTGGTATGTATCTGTGCCGTTTTCGCAATGTAGGGCTATGAGAAAATCCACTGTAACTATAAGTGGTGGCGAACCTAAGAACCCAGCATTAGTAGTCGTGCCCACCAGTCGGTGGGCACGACTGGTACGACTAGCACGACACGACTAGTCTTAGTAGATTTTCTCATTGATTTTTCTCATTTTGTAATTTTTCTCATTTTCTCTATATTAGGTTAATGTGATTTATGTGTGTTTCTCGAAGGCTTTCTTAAGGAGACGGAACTCTGGTACCATGATGATAAAAGTAGATAGAAATGCCGTAAAAATTATATAACACGGAGAGAGAGAGAGAGAGAGAGAGAGAGAGAGAGAGAGAGAGAGAGAGAGAGAGAGAGAGAGAGAGAGAGAGTGAGTTAAGAATATTGACCGAATAAATTGAGTTCTCATCTGCTCATCAGCTAAGCGGACCAGCTGGCATCATCTCTAACTTTACAAACTCATTGGCCTTTCCCTTTCTAGAATAATGCTTCTAGTGAGCTGATGCGGGATAGTAACTCTCTCTGTATATAACATAGGCAAATAACGTTTCTCTCTAAACATCTAGAAATAGACACAACGATGAAGGCAGTCAGAAAGGGAAGCAGCCAAAACATCACACACATTGACTCACGCTTCTCGTGTTTACATCCACAAGTTGCTTGTTGTCCCTGACAGCAAAGTCGTTAAGTGTGTTTATGTGTGTGTGTGTGTATGTGTGTGTATTCACCTAACTGTGATTGCGGGGTTGATTTCGGCCCTTTCGGCAAGCCTCTCAACTTACAACTAATCAACTGTTACTAACTTCTATTTTGTTTTTCTCCCCCCCCCCCACACACACACACATACACACACACACACACACACACACACACACACGCCTTCAGGAACCTGTGTAAGGAATTATTCAGAATCTTGTATTCCACATATGTAAGACCAATCCTGTTGTATGCGGCCCCAGCATGGAGCCCGTATCGTGTCAAGCACAAGACGCAGCTGGAAAAAGATCAGAGGTATGCCACTGGGCTAGTCTCAGAACAAAGAGGCATGAGTTAAGAGGAAAGACTGCGTGAAATGCAACTCACGACACTGGAAGACAGAAGAGTAAGAAGAGACATGATCAATACCTACAAAATTCTGAGAGGAATTGATAGGGTAGATAAGGATAAACTTTTTATCACGGGTGGTATGCGAACAAGGGGACACAGGTGGAGACTGAGTACCCAAATAAGCCACAGGGACGTTAGAAACAACTTTTTCAGTTTCAGAGTAGTTAACAAGTGGAATTCATGAGGCAGTGATGTGGTGAAGGCTGAATCCATACACATTTTCAAATGTAGATATGATATAGCCCAGTAGGCTCAGGAACCAGCACATCAGTTGATCGATAGTTGAGAGGCGGGACCAAAGAACCAGAGCTCAACCCCTGCAAGCACAACTAGGTGAGTACAACTAGGTGAGTACACACACACATTTACACACATCCCCATGAATCAGCCCCGGGGGAATATTTATATATTTATTATATATTTAATATATAATAAATATATATATCTACAAGGTCTTCTCTGAATACTCTTTATTTTTTTCTCCGAGGCTATGGGCCCCTACAATTGCACAAGAGGCGGTACCCCCCAGTTATATATATATATATATATATATGCGAACAAGCCTGAATGGTCCCCAGGACATATGCAACTGAAAACTCACACCCCAGAAGTGACTCGAACCCATACTCCCAGAAGCAACGCAACTGGTATGTACAAGACGCCTTAATCCACTTGACCATCACGACCGGACATAATGAGGTGATAGCCGAGGCTATATGAACCACCCCACCGCCGGCACTCGGATAGTTATCTTGGGCATAGCATTTTACCAAATCACCTCATTCTTTGGGGAACACGTGAGGAACACAAATGCGAACAAGCCTGAATGGTCCCCAGGACATATGCAACTGAAAACTCACACCCCAGAAGTGACTCGAACCCATACTCCCAGAAGCAACGCAACTGGTATGTACAAGACGCCTTAATCCACTTGACCATCACGACCGGACATAATGAGGTGATAGCCGAGGCTATATGAACCACCCCACCGCCGGCACTCGGATAGTTATCTTGGGCATAGCATTTTACCAAATCACCTCATTCTTTGCATATGTCCTGGGGACCATTCAGGCTTGTTCGCATTTGTGTTCCTCACGTGTTCCCCAAAGAATGAGGTGATTTGGTAAAATGCTATGCCCAAGATAACTATCCGAGTGCCGGCGGTGGGGTGGTTCATATAGCCTCGGCTATCACCTCATTATGTCCGGTCGTGATGGTCAAGTGGATTAAGGCGTCTTGTACATACCAGTTGCGTTGCTTCTGGGAGTATGGGTTCGAGTCACTTCTGGGGTGTGAGTTTTCAGTTGCATATGTCCTGGGGACCATTCAGGCTTGTTCGCATTTGTGTTCCTCACGTGTTCCCCAAAGAATGAGGTGATTTGGTAAAATGCTATGCCCAAGATAACTATCCGAGTGCCGGCGGTGGGGTGGTTCATATAGCCTCGGCTATCACCTCATTATGTCCGGTCGTGATGGTCAAGTGGATTAAGGCGTCTTGTACATACCAGTTGCGTTGCTTCTGGGAGTATGGGTTCGAGTCACTTCTGGGGTGTGAGTTTTCAGTTATATATATATATATATATATATATATATATATATATATATATATATATATATATATATATATGTATATATATATATACATATATTTATATATAAACACAAAAAGCAGTGCTACTCTGTAAATAAACCAAATTTTTTTTATAGGGTTACTGAATATATAGAAATATCGACCATCGCTGTTTTATCTATAAAAAAAATTGATATTTTAAACATATTTTTATTTTCATCCAATGGTGACTAATTAAGTTATTCATATTTTAATTTATTTATGGATATCATACTAAATGTAAATTTATATTTTTTGTAAAACCCACTTTTTTTTTACTTCCATCAAGAGCATGAATAAATTTGTCGAAAACAGTTCGAATAAAAATAACCATAAAAATATGCAACAAAAATCAACAAGAGTGAGAGTGCGCCAGATGAGAGTGCAAACACTCCGAGTTCAAAAATCTCGTCTAGTTGCCTGTCTTTTATGTAGAGAAATACTTGAGAGTAGAGATATTTTACGCTTTGATCCAGATGGTAGAGGAGAGTGCTCCTGTTGGGCAATGTTTATGTTGGAGAGGTGTGAAGATGGAAAAAGAAAGATGGGTTAGAGAGAGAGAGAG
>NC_091170.1:28155342-28230342 GCF_040958095.1 Procambarus clarkii
GAGAAAGCAGAACATTTACTAACCAAATCGTGAAAACCTGAGAAACAAACATAGAGTAAAACAGCTGAAGACTTGTCAGGGCCCGGCCCGGCCAAACCAGGCAGCGTCAGGCCCAGGAAGAGGAGAATTTTCTGTCGACAGGAGGTAAAATTGTGGGTTTATATGCATGTTATTCCATTCTCCAAGCTGTCCTCTTTTATCGGCTGTTTTTCCTCTCCGTATTATACGATCTCTGATTGCTTAGTAACACTTTTGTCCCGAGATATTTGCATGACCCAAGAGGAACATCGAGCTTGAACGTGTTATGGATTAGTTGGATGGTAGTTAGCTTTTATGCCCTTGTGGCTTGTGTGATCTTTGACAGTTTTTTCTTGACTTTTTTATTCAATTTTGTACTATTTTTTAACGTGTTTTTTCGATTTTTTTTCTCTTCCTTCCCACGTTCTTCCTTCTCTTCTTTTTTCTGTCTCTGGCTCTCTCTTTGCCTCAGTCGCTCTCTCTCTCTCTTTCTCTCTCTCTTTCTCTCTTTCTTGGTTTCTCTGTCTTATACATATATCATTGTCCCATCCTTTATAACTCTCACAAACCTCACAAATCCATTACATTCCTCTCCTCAATCTTCATGAACAACTTCCAATGATTATGATACAACTCTCCAGCCTTCATGACCCACTCTTCAGTCCTCAAGACCCGCTCATACATTCCTCCCTCAGGATCATCACTCATTTTTTCTCCCCTTCCTATTTATTCATCTCACTTTTCAAACACGCATCCTTCCAGTCTCTGCCGTTCAAGTTTGCTTCTGTCTAATTCAACAGATCCTCAGCAAGGCTCACTCCACTCCCTATCAAAGCCTTTCCCCCACATCATTATCTCTGTCATACCCACTACCGTCTCACATATTTCCCCAACTATCACATCATTATCCCCCACCTCCCCACGGTTCCCCACCGCCACACTCTCTCCACGGATATATTCCCACACCAATCTTCAAACACCTTCACATCAATGACTCGTACTATGCTTTGAACTTCTGGCTTCAAACTGAAATTACATTCCCAGAATTTTTTACGGTAAAACTATTTTGTTTGTCGTTGCCGATCTATCAGAGGTCAAGTTCAAGTCCAATAAATTCCTTAAAGCGAAAGGTGAAAAGAATGATAAGAGATTGGAAAAAAAATAAAGCTCGGTAAGGAACGAGAATGCATGTGAAACAAGAAGGAAAGGTATTTTACCTTTTTCCTTTTATAAATTTTTAGTTTAAATCGAGAGGTACCAGCGTGTGGAGTTTTTAAAGCCTTCCATCGTAGCAAGAACAAAATGTAACAGAGAGACAGAGAAAAATGTCCTATCGTTGATCCTTTTCTGGCTGTGTTGATTAACCAGAGCGACCAGTTAGTCCATGCTGGTTGCTCATTTCGGGCCAACTTCTGCCTCTTCCTGTTCCGAATTATATATCAAATGAAAAGCAAAGAAAATAAACTGAATACTCAGTTTCTAGGTACAGGTTTCAGTTTCAAGTGAGCCGATGTTGGACACGAACTCTTATCATGAAGTATTTTTTTTAAGAATGTCCGTATTAGGGACATCAATATATTAAAAATCTTGACTGTGTTTGGACATAAGACATCGAAGTGAAGGTAGTTCTAGTTGTCTATGACTTTGTACGCTACGAACCACTTATCTGATTACAGCGCCTTCCAAAAAGATTATGGTTTGTTTTAAATTTCAGCAATAACATAACGGTTTAAATTACATCACCTTGTAATCTAATCTACTTTTGAAATAAAAATGTGTAATTTTATTATTTTATTTATTATTTTTCTGGTGTTTTTGAGTACAGGTGACATTCTGTGCACTCTTGATCCTTTTTGTAATATGAAGTCAGAGACTTATCAAGCCTTGTCTGACCAGGGTATTTTATTTTCGGTATTACTTCCGGAGTCTAATAATATACAGTTCTTCCAATGAAACTGAGCATTCTACTTAGTTTGTTTGTTTGCAGTCAGAATGCCTCGCTTACTTCAACCTGCCACTAATTGACATTTCTATTTAAATCCTCTTATCATGACAGGATAAGAAATGAGGCGTAATAACAAAATAAGAAAACAAAGAAGGAATCTTCACAATCGAGGAAGAAATCTATGAACATTCCCAACTTTAATCTTGAGGAAGAAGATAAGCTCCTGATGGAGGTGGCGAGCGTACTCAGGAAGTGAGGAGGCATTTCGAGAGAGAGGAAGAGTGGCTGGGAAGACAGAGAAAGAGAAAGAGATAAGTTAGGAAACAACAGATAGCAGAAAACCTATTTATCCACGACAAGTTTATCTGCCAATGACGGATAAAAGTATGTGTTTGCTCTAAGTTCTGTCTGAATAGTGATCAGCAGAGTAATCCAGAAGGCTCTCTCCCCACTCTCCACTCCCTCCTTCTTGCCCTACCAACAGGGAGTGGAGTAACACAATCCATTGGTAAGAGTTAGCAAGGAAATTAGAGATAATTTTTTTTTAAATAATATTTTTGGTAATGATTCAACGAAATCGCTGCTGCTGCTGGTAACTGAGTAGCTGTACTACCACAGCCTCTACCACTGTTACCTGTATGGACACAATTATTATTATTAGTGTTACCCTGTAATCAGCAGGGGAACACTGACACAGCATCTTCCTTTGACATTGTTTCTACCGTCGCACTACGCAGTTTTATAAATATTTTACGTGATATAAATATTCAGATTTAAGTTAAATTAAATTAAAAAACTGTCAAGCGGTTACTTAAGAGTCTCTAATGAAAATGTACCTGCGACATCAGAAGCTAATTCAATAATTATGCCTTCGGCTTTGTAAAAATGTTTATCAATTTGGCTGTTTAACCAAAGATCACGGTTTGAGGAAATCCATTTGGTTCCTTGAAGCTTTTTCTAATCGGGGAAAAATTCTTACTGATGGACTTATTTTAGTGTCCTTTCAAATTTCTTGTAAATGGGACAAAACTGCACAGCGTTGCCAGGGCGAGAACGCCTGATCTAGAGACAAAAGTCTCTAGTATTTTATACTTAAATATCTTACTATGAAATGAAGAAATCCTTGGCCTTTTGTACTCGTTGCTGGACTTTGTTTTGTGCATTAAACATCGTCAATAATGACTCATCCAAGAACACTGAACTAGATTAAGTTGTTAAGTAGTTTTTCAGAAAATTCTGAATTAGTGGAAATAGGATTGTTGTTATTGAACATTACAATGCATGTATATTTAAAATTATTTTTCCAACCATTGTGCAGTTTTGTCTACGCCTCTCTGAATACTTATACATAAGAAAAATTAATACTTTGGGAGAGAGAGAGAGAGAGAGAGAGAGAGAGAGAGAGAGAGAGAGAGAGAGAGAGAGAGAGAGAGAGAGAGAGAGAGAGAGAGAGAGAGAGAGACAAAGACAGTGTATTTATAATTCAGTCTAGCCTTTGGAATTCATATCTATCCGATTGTTCGTCTAACCAATAAAGTCTCTCAGTTTGATTGGCTGCAAATATCCTGCCAATTAAATTTCCAACACTGTCGATTTTGATTAAACTGACATGTCGGAGAGTGAAACAAATTTAAAGAGGTTTTTGGAACAACTTTTGAGTCTGCTAGTATTTCAAGAAATTAATGCATCGTCCTCAATATCAGTGTTATTTATGTAACAAACAAGATCTGGCAGAGGACATTATTAAGCCTTTTCTATTTTTCACATGTGGTTTTTCCGCATATATATATATATATATATATATATATATATATATATATATATATATATATATATATATATATATATATATATATATATATATATATGGCACAACTCTCCTAAACACGAGAGTTAAGTATACAACTTTAGAACACTTTCCCACCAGGAGACTCGAACCCTAGCCAGCACAGAAGCCTTCCAGCAACTGGCATAACAGGTACGCCTTAACCCTCTGCACCACCGCTCAGACCCTTAAAAGAGATGGTAATTTCGGAGTATTTAAATCCCCCAAAGATCAACACCTCCTTAAGCAGAGACACTGTGTCTTCCCATATTAACAGGGACTTGATGAAATTAACGTCTAAATGACCCCTCACTTGCTCTGGTGCTCTTGGGAGGTGTTGATCTTTGGGGGATTTAAATACTCCGAAATTACCATCTCTTTTAAGGGTCTGAGCGGTGGTGCAGAGGGTTAAGGCGTACCTGTTATGCCAGTTGCTGGAAGGCTTCTGTGCTGGCTAGGGTTCGAGTCTCCTGGTGGGAAAGTGTTCTAAAGTTGTATACTTAACTCTCGTGTTTAGGAGAGTTGTGCCTTAAGCAGAGACACTGTGTCTTCCCATATTAACAGGGACTTGATGAAATTAACGTCTAAATGACCCCTCACTTGCTCTGGTGCTCTTGGGAGGTGTTGATCTTTGGGGGATTTAAATACTCCGAAATTACCATCTCTTTTAAGGGTCTGAGCGGTGGTGCAGAGGGTTAAGGCGTACCTGTTATGCCAGTTGCTGGAAGGCTTCTGTGCTAGCTAGGGTTCGAGTCTCCTGGTGGGAAAGTGTTCTAAAGTTATATATATATATATATATATATATATATATATATATATATATATATATATATATATATATATATATATATATATATACATATATATCCAACCCATCTTCATCAGAACACAGCATAAATATAACATCACTATCATATAATGCTACAAGAGATATACTCACCCTTCGTCTCATTACAACCCAGGAAACAAGAAAGGAAAAGGAATCATTATATCGGAAATTATATTTCTTCCCCCTACACCACATTCATCCCCATCGCCCTTCCACGCTGGGAAATTCCGAGCATTGTCATTATCACACGAGGGAAATTGTTGCAATTTTTCAATCTTCCCACCGGATAGATTAAAACCTTTGGTGTTGGCTTGCTATTATCTCTCAGTTGACAAGGTAAAGAGTTGCGTTGTGTGGATCAAGGACTTCTTTTATACATGAAAATTGTCTTACTTCATTTTAATTTAAATCTGAAATTAATAATAATGATAATAATAATAATAATTATTATTATTATTATTATTATTATTATTATTATTATTATTATTATTATTATCAACTTTTTAGATAATCACACGGAGATTTATACACCAAGAGGAAGCCCTGACTCTCGGTGTATTTACACCAAGAGTTTACGTTATTCTTAGAAAATAGTTAGTTCTAAAGCATATCTTCTAGTAGGTCAGTGAACTAGTGTGAGGGCTTTAATACCCCTCCTGAGGTTAATAGCACATGTGCTCTGCACCACATACAGGGTACCAGCTAAAGGATTATTTCTCCCTCACCTTGAGCCGTGTAAAGCTGGCAATAGGTCCAGGCCAGATGGGAAAATACGCATTTCAAACTACCCAATAAATATTTTTTTGTAGCGAGTGCTAAATACTTGTGATTATCAATATATATGCATGTACATGTAGTGCATATTGGTGAACTTACAAGTAACAGGACGGAATAAAATATTGAACCAAAAATGCAAAAGGTAATGGCAAGCAATTTTATTCAAGTAAGTCATTTCAAAATTATAGACCCATTCCAATTGGCTCACTTGTCTCTTGCCTTCGTCCCTCCTTGTCAAGGCCTGATCTCACCCCATCGCTTCATCTCTAACCTGGCATTCTTGCACGGAACTCCCAACACTTGGTTGTCATAATGTGTAAATTTTGAAAAAAATAAAAATGTTAGCCAGCTAAACTTAAAATCTGATCTTATCGCACTTTAACAACCTATTTTTCCACTAATGAAGTAGAACCTTCGGATAACCAGGACAGACATGATCCATTATCCTATTAATGGCGTCATCTTGTGGCAGGATAACACCAGGTATACGAAAGGATTTTTCTCCTTCCGAGTAAACTGTGGGTAGAGGAGAAGGATAAAGTGAGGGAAACATCGTTTATGGTAAAGGATAAAAGCGTTTATAATAGAAAAGACGAGAGGTATGAGGAATGGTAAAGAGGAGGAAAGATGTAAGTAGTCTCATATTATGTCACAGAAATGCCATCAGAGCCCAGGAAGCATGAACAAAATGACATACTTATTTTGGTCGTCTTCAAACCTGGTCGATAGTATATTTATAAACAAGGTCTCAAGTTGCATAGGTATGAACTATGGAACCTGTCTAGGTAAACTGTGTACGGGAGAAATGTTCAAGACGAACATCTTACGAGTCTATCGCTGAGTTCATCGCGTCTTGATATCTGGCCGCATTACCGTCACCTACACAGGGGAACAAAATTCACAACCGGGTGACCTTTTATCATAAGGGAATCATCCATCCAGCTTACATAATTAGCTAATTTTCGGTCACTCGCACGTCCATGGCCCACTCAGATTTGCTAGATATGCCAACGTGAGTGTAATAAAATACTGCTTAAGAATGAGAGATGACTATGATGATATATTGTGAGTCTTCAAAGTAGCATGAAAGGAATAGTCAAGGGAAAACAGTGTTACATAAAACGGAATATTTTTAACATATTCGGGAATTACTGTCACTAAAATGTGTAGTGCTGACAAACATTCTGAATCCACTCGAAGTCAGATTCCGGTTCAACGTGAGTTTGTTCCAGTTTAAGTCTTGAAACTACTAATGAAGTAGAACTGGGAGCATGCTGTTAAATTAAATTAAAACTCTTATTCATATTCGCGCATAATTTATCATGGCTCTGGATACTGCTTTAATGAGATGGAGAGGCATCAGACCAGAGGAAGAAAACTGGGACTTTTTTATATAAAAACTTTCACATATTCTACTTAAATTAATTATATTCAGAATATTTAGCAAAAAGGATACTCAAACACCATCACACTCCAGGAGATAACAATACCCAACTACCTCATAAGACCACGTTTACAGAGATTCTCGAGAAAAGGCACTACATTCTTATAATCAAGTTCTATCAATCACTATCCTTTACCATATCACGTAACTTGTTCGCACTGACTACCAAACACACACTCACTCCTCTCCTCTTCACATACTCACTCCTCGCTTCCTTGCAGACACACCATGTCCGCCCACATAAAACCGCTTACTTCGCAAGTCTACCATCAATAATTTCTTCCACGTATCCCCTTTCCCCCCTGACTCTCAGAATGATCTTCTCAATCTTTCAGTTTATCGACTTACTCCACATCTCTCTGAGACATTTTCAGTCGTACATCTATTCTCCTCACACCACACATGCATTACTGATTATCCATTTATACTGCTCTTCCTCTTGACTTTTGACGTTCGTGCCTCATTAGTGTCTCCCACCGACACAAAGGAATCGACACCATCATTCCTCGCCAGCTGCCTTGTCTTATTTTTTATCAATTTCGATAGTTTATCCTGGGCTTTTATTGCCTCAGCTCACTTCTTATATTGAGATTTGCTAGTGATGTTTACAATTAATAATGTATTATTTACGATAAACAACTCTGTTGAGCTGTATGATACAATGATTCAGTTAAAATGACATGTTATGCACTTTATATAATTCAAACGAAATTTAATTATTGTAAATTTATGTTGAAAAGAATTATAAAGATTTATAATTTATCTATATATAGAAAGGGAGTACCACCTCTGGCTGGAAGAAGGGGGGACCCTTAGCCTCGGAGGAAACCACACATAACTCATTAGAGGGAATGTTTAGGTCCCCTCCAATACAGTTTCTGTGTGCTTTTCTTATATATATATATATGTATATATATATATATATATATATATATATATATATATATATATATATATATATATATATATATATGTATATATATATATATATATATATATATATATATATATATATATGTATATATATATATATATATATATATATATATATATATATATATATATATATATATATATATATATATATATATATATATATATATATATAATGCTTACAAATATATATATCTACGTAAATAAGGATAATTAAAATTATATATCTACAAGAAGAAGAGAGTAGCAGCATGTGAGATAACTGAATAAACCCGAATAAAGATGAATACGAATGCAAGAGGAAAGAGAAAGGAAGACAAGTGAGGAGTGAGGGAGTGTGATACTGAGAGAAGCGTCAGCGTGGAGTAGTGTGAACGAGGATGGAGTGCTAGAGCCAGCGGGACCAGAAGTGGTTGGGCAGGCTCTGGTGCATCGACGGTCATAGATAAAGTTTTGTGAGGACTTCTGATTGAAATAAATATCAATGTGAAGGAGTGTGGGGGGGGGGGGGAAGAACAGAATAAGGAGGAGGGCAGTGTCAGTATGTGAGAGTTTTGAGGTATAAGGATAGAGTGTGTGGGTGAGAAATGGGTGTCAGTAAAGGAGAGTGTCGTGTATGGAGAGAGTGGGGGTGAGAGGTAGATATAATTATGGGTAAGAGGTGTATTGGGATTGCGTTCCATTGTTCCAATATATATATCACTCTCTCTCTGTCTGTCTGTCTGTCTGTCTGTCTGTCTGTCTGTCTCTCTCTCTCTCTCTCTCTCTCTCTCTCTCTCTCTCTCTCTCTGTCTGTCTGTCTGTCTCTCTCTCTCTCTCTCTCTCTCTCTCTCTCTCTCTCTCTCTCTCTCTCTCTCTCTCTGCATCTTCTCCCTCTCTCTCTCTCTCTCTCTCTCTCTCTCTCTCTCTCTCTCTCTCTCTGCATCTTCTCCCTCTTTCTCTCACCTACTATCAACTTCGTGCTGATTGACTCCCTCATTCCTCCTCACGACTGACCATCATCAAGTACTTCTCACAAAAGTCGGTTGTGTATACAGATCTCATCTTTGGGTGACATTAATGCACTCATGTCCTCCCTACCCTTCCTCTCTGCCTCCTTAGTCTCTCAACCTGGTTGAAGGTAAGATGAACGGACAAAATTCGCCAGTCCTCACCGCTCCCTTGCGTGTGTGTGTGTAAACAACATTTTAGATCGAGAGTTCCTTCCTGAATACAAATGGTGGATTTTCTGAGATTTACACTATAATTCCTATTGTTAATATGGACGGTGATATTATCGTTTTGTTTTCGCTTCGATGGGGTTTAGTTCCATTGGTTGAGAGACAAAGGTGCACTCTTTCTTCTGTTCTGGTCTTTGTAGCAGTGCTGGAATACTTGCAATGATCTGAATAGTGCTTAAAATTTGTTGAATAATTTTGTGGCATTTTATGTTCATTTACAAGATGTTTAAATTGTTGAGGTAGTTTAATATTATCTTTATTATTATCTTGACAGTTATTATTATTGTTATTACTGTTATTATTGATATTTCAGTTATTTATATTTCTATATTTTTGTTATTTTTATTTCTATATTTTTGTTATTTTTATTTCATTATTTTTTGTATTATTTTTTTCTATATTTTTAATATTGTTATGAATATTATATTTATTATTAATGGTACTACTAATTTTATTGTTACAATATTAAGTATGGTTTTTATTTTTATTAACAGTAGCCTCAGTAGTAGCAACGATAGTGGTAATAACCACAATGAAAGCGGTACACAGCCGAAGTTCTTTATATTAAACACACTTAGCTGTTGTTGATAGCCAGATCACATCTCAGTTCATACTTCCTACTACGAAACTTAGTATTGCAGACGAGGAGTCACAATAACGTGGTTGAAATATGTTGACCAAACCACACACCACAATCGACTTGAGAATGGTCCAGGACGGACCGAAACGTCATCGTCCCTTCTGTTTCTAGTGTGTAGTTTGGTGAACTTAGTCAGTATTGCCTGTGGGTTCCCGACCTACATCATTGCCTGTCAGTAAAAATCGCCGACCCATTGACCTGTTCACTCGACGGGGTAACAGCGCTACTTTTAGCTCATCCGAATAGGGTCCCCAGAAATGCGACCTATCAACTTAACTACGATGAGCTAAAAAGTACTACAACTAGAACATCTTTGAAATTACTTAGAGATGGTTGGCACTTTGCTGATACCCACAATGGATCTTATCTGTGATGCCAGCACACTCTGATGACTGTAATGATGTTTGTGTGTGTTTGTGTGTGTGGTGACTTGTGATTTGGCTTTTTGGTCCAAATAGGATTATAGTGTGTGTGTGTGTGTGTGTGTGTGTGTGTGTGTGTGTGTGTGTGTGTGTGTGTGTGTGTGTGTGTGTGTGTGTGTGTGTTTACTGTTTGTATTTACTATTTGTTTCTGCAGAATAGAGCTATTAGGTCTTGGACCTGCCTTTCTAACCCCTTTATTTTTCCTCTATATATGTCTACATATCTACTGCATATATATATATCTTACACACGCGCGCACACACATACACATACCCACAATCCATAGAACCAGCCCGTAGCAGCTGTCTAACTCCCAGGTACCTATTTACTGCCAGGTGAACAGGGGCACCACGGTGAAAGAAACTCTACCTATTTGTTTCCGCCTCTGCTGGGGATCGAACCCTGGCCCTTAGAACTACGAACTCCAAAGCGGTTTCCACTCAGCCGCAAGGCTCCTTCCGAGGTGTGGGTGAGTGTGTTACAGATATAATATTTAATCAAAAGTTTCCAGTCATAAACATGTCAAAGAGGAGAGAGCAGGGAACCCGCGTGTCAGAGAGTATTAAGGTAAGGGGAAGCGTCAAAGCTTGCGTTGACATCAATATTCTGACAACCGTAATTAATTCCACCGATAACATATAATTTAATTAATCCTATTAGTTTAATTACCATTAACGTCAATCTATATTTTGTGATACACAGGTATAATTCAACCCGAAGGATTAATTAAATTATACGTTACCTCACACGTTTGGAACTGGCAATGGAATTAATTAAGTTGTCCTGAAGATGTTGTAAGGAGAACTATTATGGTAATGTTTTTGTTCATATATTTTTTGTAATATATATTATATATATATATATATATATATATATATATATATATATATATATTATATAATATATATATAATATATAATATATATATTATTATATAATATATATATATATATATATATATATATATATATATATATATATATATATATATATATATATATATATATATATATATATATATATATATATATATATATATTTGCGGAAAGTCCACAGAGAAATTGGAAAGAGAGATTAACGTTTCGGCCGATCTGGGCCTTTGTCAAAGGCCCAGATCGGCCAAAACGTTAATCTCTCTTTCCCATTTCTCTGTGGATTTTCCGCATACAAATGATCAGTGTTTAGTGATTGTCAATTGCATATTATATATATATATATATATATATATATATATATATATATATATATATATATATATATATATATATATATATATATATATATATATATATATATTGTGCCTCCTTAACATTTGGCCTGTTTGTTGGTGATTCATTTGAATAATTTGAAGGATTTAAAGAACTCATGATCTCTCTTCCAGCTAGTTGCTCTCTCTTTATTTTTCCCTTAACAACCTCCTTTATTACCGCATAAGCCATCCTCAGCAGCGAGCAGCGACCAACTCATCACACAATCCTAGCTGAAGCCACACCAAAATTTGTTAGACGGTAAACATGCACCATGCCATCGCAACTGACAGTTCCATTTCCGTTCCAGCATCGACTGGCATTCATTTACACTGATATTATGCATTATGCAAGATGTAAAATGTTGATCTCAATTTAATTACAGCTCATCACCCTGAATTCAAATTCTCATGCACAGTTATTCTTAATATGTGGATTCACTGGCCCAAGAGAAATTATATTATGGTGAATGAGAGAGAGAGAGAGAGAGAGAGAGAGAGAGAGAGAGAGAGAGAGAGAGAGAGAGAGAGAGAGAGAGAGAGAGAGAGAGAGAGAGAGAGAGAGAGAGAGAATGAGAGAGAGAGAGAGAGAGAGGCAGGCTAGCACAGCAGGAGCGAGCAACATAGGTCCGTGGAGATGTGGACCCGTCTCAATAGTGTGAGGTGCCAGCGTCACCCACATATCAGGAGCCGCGGGTTGTGTGGCACACGAACGACCAAGATAATAACAACATATGTCAACTGGAACTAGTCGACCATTCATGGCCCTACAACCTTTCGTGTCACACGAAGATATCCATGACCGTACGAGCAAGAAACTCTGGAAAGAAGGTCGTGGTTGGCACGGGCTTTGAACAAGACGTCCACTGAAGATACGTTGATGGCATATTCCTGCAGGTACTTGATACTGAGTATCTGATGCAGCTTAAGAATGCATTCATGCCATGTTCCGTGCTAAGCTTCACTTACGAGATGGAGAGTGAAGGTCAACTGCCTTTCCCACATGTAATTGTGTAGGAAAGGAATGGCGGCTATCACACTATAGTCATATTAAAGAAACTAAAATAGGAATATGCCTTAATGTTAGCAGTGAATGTTGTTGACGCCGATGTCAACCGTGCTCTGAAACACAGCTCCAGTTGGAAGTATGTGGCGAGGAACTCGGCAGAGTAAGGCAGGTCAATAATGGGTACTAGCAGTTGCCGAAAAGATAATTAAAAGAATGGTAAGCCGTCATGCTACGTATGTACCTATAATGAAGCGGTCAACAATACATTACTGCTCCCTCCTGTTAAATTATGTTACTAGAACTTCTTTTTCACGATTGACGAAAACGGAGGAAAGGTGCATGATAGACATTATGACGGAAACGTGATCTTTGATGACCCCAACCAGAAGATGAAGATAATAACGTACTATAAGAGCAGGAAGACTTCTTTCGAAACCAAATGAAATGCTTTGAAAGAAACGTATGTCGTCTATGTCTTCACACGCTCAATTAATGACAGTCTGCGCCAACGATCTCGGTATATATTCAAGGAATCCTTTTCCAGGGCTCCTAACAATGCACAAAGAAGAAGGACCATACAGAGAAACAACAAAGAAAACATGACAAACAAGGCTAAAACGATAGACAGACACAACAATAACATTAGATTGCATATCGGTGAAGCACTACACAGCAAACGAACGCAGCCAACTATCAACACCCCGCTTACACCCGTCTACAGGTTTCTATCTTCCAGACAGAGACGGAACACCCTACATACAGCCCGAGCCGTCATTGAAACAGGAGATTAATAAGCAGCAGTGAGCCTGTTTGCTCATGTGGTGCTTCTCCTCACTCTCGGTTATATATTCGGTCTCTGCCGCCAAATTTTATTTATGGGCTATTCATGCCCGTGCCACTTCTTGAGGGGGCTTGATCATCATCAATCAAGTCACCAATTTTATCCACCTGCATTTTATGAAAATTCCATAAATGTCTCGCCAGAAACCCTATGCGTGCTAGTGGCTGTAAAAAAATGCAAGAACTCTTGTGTGTGTGTGTGTGTGTGTATATATATATATATATATATATATATATATATATATATATATATATATATATATATATATATATATATATATATATATGGTTTACGAAACGCAACCTAACCTAAATAAGTCAGTAATTTATGTTCAATATATTATATATGAATTTTTATAGTAATGAATCAATTTGAAAAGAAATTGTTTAAAATAACGAAAATTGCTCTGCCAATTAAGTAGCTCGGACCTTGCTTAATAGGCCAAGTAGCGCGATTCTGGTTATTTATTGCGAAATATGCATATATTACGTCATGTATATATGTCAGATTCACCTAGTTACGTATGCCGGGGGGGGGGGGGAGGGGGGAAGGTTGAGGAAAGAACCACGGAATTAGATCCCATTTTTTAGCCCTTAACCGACTGGCGTACAGGTGACAGAGGCTATTGGGCTCTGTCATATCTACATTTAAAACTGTCATATCTATATTAAAAACTGTCATATCTACAATTAAAACTGTGTATGGAGTCTGACTCCTCCTCACCAATTCTGAGTGCAACCATTGTAATAGGGGCGATATTAGCCAACAATTTCTCTAAGACATAATTACTTGGATAATCACTTCTGCCAGCTGAAGCAAGATATTGCTGCTTATTTCACACTAACGACTGTGTAACTCACTGTCCTCACGATATTGGCTATGCAACTAATTTTCACGGTGAAAATGGCTATTATAAATCATTTCAATATCATATTTGAGCAAATATGTTTTGTTTCAAATGTTAAGAGCGGCTCTTCTTGATTATTTGTATACTATCGCTGGCTTCTTTTCATATATTTACCTTTCATATGTTACTATATATAATTTTTAATTTTACTGGAAAGCTGATTGCACTTTTCCTCAGATAACTCGATAGTCATCAAGTGCATTGTCTTATAGAAGTATCTCGCTATAAGAAGTACACTTCCACGAGGCGGTTCGTTATAAGAACTGCTTCTTTTTGAGGCGACACTTTATTGTAATTTCACTTCATTACTCTTTGTATGAACTCAAAACCATCTCGAAAGCAAGAACATTACAAAAATCATTTGAGCATGTTTAGTAATTTGTTTCCAATTCATTATGAACGGCATTCCATTGTGAATTGATAGGAATAGAAATGAATTTGCAGGAATAGAAATGAATTGATAGAAATAGAAATAGGACTTATATTTTTACTAACAACCTTCAACTTAGATCAAATTACTAAGACGGTGATGAGGAAAGCTTATTAATTCGAGGTCAATAATGGATAACAAATATTCTTTTTGAAGGTCTTAGCACATTCCTTGGCTGGTTTTGAGGATTATTTGAGGATTTTAAGGTTTTGAGGTCATTGACCAACATACCCTCTGGTTGGGGTTACAGGTGCTGGAGCTTACATACACCAATTCAATCTCTGGTGCATACAAAGGAATACAGATCCCAGTTAATGCTGGAATTGACACCCTCCTTAATGGCTGTAAACTTGTTGCTCCGTAGGATTACAGTCGGGCGTCCGTTTGTGGAATTCAGTGTCAAGTTACAGTCTTGGCAGGAAGAAGCCAAGTCTAGTGACTTGGTACCAGTTGGTGATGGGTTCACGTAGGTATCTACTGGTGAGAGATCCTCGTAGGTCTTCGTAAGTGATGTTGAATACAGCAAAAATAAATAGAAACCAAGTACATCCAAGCTATGAGACCCTGTTTATGTTAACCACGTGGAGAGTAAAGTGTTATCAGTAAAATCTTGAATTCAGAGCTTTTGAGCAATTAGTACTTAGTGCTAATGAAAAAAAATTAACATTAAAAGTTTGTTTATATTTTATTATGTAATGTTGTTAAAAAAACCACTACGAAATCTCTTAGGAGTTTCATATTTTATTACACATTTCGAACATAAAACAATTGTGGGAGATGGAATTAAAAGGGGAATGTTAGGATGAAACGCATTTAAATAGGGCACATTTTCTCTTGATAGGAAATTCTACCACACGAGTAAGTTCTTGCCTCTAATAAATGGTAACATTTTTCTGGTTAAGTGACCCATAATAGCCGAGCAAATCCCTGGGTTCTAATCTTTCGCGGGTAAAATTGAAAAATTGGGCGAATTTCCTGTACGTGCGGGTGGCGATGGGGCAGATTTTCGCGTAATGCTTCTGACTGAGAGATAAGTTTTATACCAGTTACGAAGATTTGTGTCCCTGAAAAAACTTCACTGATAATGAAATGTTATAAATGTGTTACCGTTGATCAATAATGATTCCATTGGGTCTTTTACCGTCTCTGTTAAAACAGCTTATTAAAGGATCCAAGATTTGTCCTTGTTTTATAAAAAATGGTATAGAAATAATTCTCGTGACTGAATCTTTTTTTCACATATATATATATATATATATATATATATATATATATATATATATATATATATATATATATATATATATATATATATATATATGCATGCTACTGACGATGACAAAACACTATCATTCGTAAGTATATGCACAAAAAGATAAATACAAACTCTAATCTATTCAATGTAGAATAATAACAGTGAAATTGGAATGTAGGTGGGAAAAATCTAATTTCTTTGGACTTTCTACAAGCACATTATACCATTGTATCAATCTGTGCTTAATAGTATCTAAACCACATGTTCATCTTTACTTACTTGGAGTTTGGCAGACTTCAGCGTGAACCAATAGTCAATTTGATTTATTTTTATTTGACCAAATTGGATCAATGATTCGGGTCATGATGGGCGTTAATACGTGTAACTAAAGGACAGGCTTCGATGAAACACTCCTCAAACATCGTTAGAGGTAGAGGGAATGTGACTACAGTTTGATGAAGGTGGCAGTGTATGTTCTATGTACTTTCACGTTTATGTCGTCAGTGATATTTGTCAACTTATTGACATTGGGTATACGATCTTCTCTTGGGGTTGAGCTCTTGCTCTCTCTGTCACTCGTTATAGGCACTCTGGAGTGGCCTAACCAACCCAATCTCTCTGGCATTACTCAACTAACCCAAGTCTGGCATGGTCCAACCAAACCCAGTCACCATAATATTTTACTCGAAAGCTTTGAATAAAGTTTCACTAAGAAATTAAATCTTGTTTACAAGTGGGACTCAAACAAGAGTCTTGGTGTGCCTCTTGATCTATATGTTCTTATGGCTCTCTTAATTACATTTCCTCCTCACAGTGTTTTATCAAAAGATGCACAATAGAGCAATAGAGTGGGTTCAAGTGCCAGTCCATTTTTTTGCGAATTTAATCACATATTTATAGCGCGATTCATTACAGTCTCATCATGGTAAAGCAGTTTACCACAATTTCGCCATTACTGTGAGGTTTACAACCCCGACGACGTAGTCAAGTTTACTATTACTTCGCTATTATAATGAGGTTTATCTTTGCTTCTCTGTTAAAGATTTATCATAACTTCACTATTTTATGGAGGTTATCGTAATCATTGTCATAGCTTCATCATTATTATACCAAAGTGTCATAGATTCACAATTATTTAGAGATTAATCATAATTCTGCAAGATCTTGAAAGTTTCACGTTTATATAAAGGCTTATAATACCTGTACCACTATAGCGAAGTTTAAAATTACTTAATCTTTACTGTTTAATCCTTGATTGTACATTTCCTTTGTAATCTTTAACTTTCAGTTCATTATATATACAGAATAATAAATATTTCTGGATACATCATTCATTTTGATTTTTTCATCTCATTGTAAATTCCACTGTTCTTGAAAATTTAATAAATATTTCAGATTTCCTCTTTAAAGAAACCTTTACTATTTTTTGCGTCAGACTTGACCACATTATCAGTCATCTGATGCTGGGTTAAGATCCCACGAAACAATCTTTTCCCTCTCACGCCCTTTCTTTCTCAATATCTCTAAACTGTTCCTATTTCCTGTCCCGTTCCAAATGGATTTTGTTTCAAGAATTCCAAACGCATCTTAAAAATCCGCATGTTTTAACGATCCGAGCAGGAACGAGTGTGTGAGCTGCCTTTGATACGGTAATTCATTCCTCCTTGATCTAAATGAATTAACATGTTTCTATATATATATATATATATATATATATATATATATATATATATATATATATATATATATATATATATATATATATATATATATATATATATATGAGACCTACTCTGACTATTGAGCCCTAACATGGAATCCTCACCTGATAGAATACTCACGATTGAATTAGAAAAGTCCTTAGATATTTAACAAGGCTTGTTCCAGAGCAGAGGGGCTTGAGTCACAAAGACATACTTAGGAACCTGGACCTCAATATATTAGAAACGTCGAATAATTGTGTCATAATAACGAGATGCTGGATTCTATGGAGGGCTGAATTATATCTCCAAGCACTTCTGAGTGAGTGCATCGAGGTTAGGACGCGCGCACATACACACACACACACACACACACACACACACACACACACACACACACACACACACACAGAAATCCACGAGCGTGTTTCTTGTCTATACTGAAAATTTCCGCGTGTTATAGAAGGCTCTTAGGTGCAATAAACAAAGATATATTCAGTCGTATTTCCTTTGCTGTTTACACGCACCCAAATCATACTTTACACAGTAACAGCAAGAAAAGTTATGACGCAAACTATTAAAATTTACACATGTATAATTTTGCAGAAACAAATAGCAGTTATTTGGTTTCAAGAAAACTAAATCACTGAAATGATTTTGATTTTTAAATGATTTTTGAAAGTCCTATACAGGTGCCCTACACAGTACAGTAATTACTGCACAGTTCCCTCTAGTAGTCCCTCCACGTGTTGTTGGAGTCCTTCACGGAATTAGAAAGGATAATCCCTAAATTTTGGAAGAAATTGGCGCCCTGACATCCTGGCTGGTAGACTGATATTCTGGCTGGCCAGATGACTGGCTCCTGGGTTAGCTGGCAATCTGACTGATTGTCTGGCTTACCAGCTGGATCGATACTCTGACAATCGCACCAACAGTCATCTTTGTCGTTGTCCAACACATGTAAATCTGACACTAGAGTGAAACAAAGGCTGGGACTCAGCGAATGTTTCGTCCGATGATCTCGGTTAATAACAGAGAAGGTGCACTCTACTAGAAACTGGTGACTCAAGTGGATTAAACTTTCTAACAATAATATTATTTACCACATCATTATCCCGCAGCCATTCACTCTTGTTGTTCCTCTTTCTCCTCCACTTCCTACTTCGTCGCTTCTGTGAATCACATTTCTCCATCTGTCCGCTTATCGTGGCCACAGAGAGTTTACTAATTTCATAGGTTTTCTGTCTAATTGTTTTTGTTTCTGGGGTAGTGGTTTAGGTCCCTTTGTAAGATTCATTCACTGTAATAATCACAATGTTTTGCATGCATGAATGTATATTTCATACTGTAGCTCGAATAATTGAATCTCGTGTATGGGTTGATAATTTTAGATAATCGTAGATAATTGCATGTCATTTGATAGATGAAATTATATATAATTTGCTCTGTCAAAAGGAGAGTAGGGCAGCGGAGCAATAAACTATTGATTTGAAAATCCGGGAAATCTTTCTCAGTGACAGAACTGTCAATATGTGGTATGGGTTCGAGTAAGTTAGATGACGATATCGTCAAGGCCAACTACTACCACTTCATATGTAAATATTTCAGGAAAAAAGTTTTAGCAACAACTTTTTGTGTTCATACGAGAATCAGCTTCATCAGCTTGTATACATAAGCACTAGTGTAGTGGAACACATACATTAATTGAGGAAAACAGAAACACAAACACATCCACAACAATCTTTGTGGATGTGTTTGTGTTATGTTGTGTTGTGTTGTGAATGTTAATAAAATCGTTGAACATATCTGCCACAGCCTTATGGAAATCAACGTGCAAGGTGAAAAGCTTCAACAACCTCTTAAGGGACACAGTTAATGGAAAGCGGGCAACCCAGAGGCTTGGATTTCATAAAGGAATGTTCCTGCAAAACACACACACACACACACACACACACACACACACACACACACACACACACACACACACACACACACACACACACACACACACACAATAAAAACATCGACTTGAAGTATGGCACTGAATTCTCTCGCTATAAATAATGCCTTCTTAGATGCTATTTCATTCACCTATGCTGCTACCACATTTCAAAGCACACAATTACAGTGGTTCTGGTTATTATTTGGTCATATTTTTGGGAACAGCGGTGATAATTACTTACTCATCCCAAAACTCAACACTTTGCCCCTTTTACTAAGGTGTGTGTATATTACGTCGCTTCTTGGAATAGACTCAAGTATAGACCACCGCTTCAATTTTATTATAAAAAAAATCCATTTCATCTATTCAGATTCTTTCACATGAACGCCGATAAAATCTCAGAATCAGAATTTTTAATTTAAACGATCGAGGCAGCCGTTACACATGTTGAAACAACCAAAAATTAACATGAACATATACGTTAAGACAGAGGAAAAGTATATATATATACCTGGTACAAGTTACATATATATATATATATATGTGTGTATGATCTAGGCAAGCATACAACGTAAAGATACACTGCATTGCACATTACCATTCATCTCTGCTTGACCATACCTGCTCTTCATCTCGTAGCTTGACTCGCGCATGCGCGAAGATTTCCATAACGAAGAAAAAATATATTGCGAGTCTTCAAAATGTATAGTAATTAAAGAGGATAGTGACCACTGAGGCTCACTTCATGCTTCATCGAACGAAAAACTCGCTTTCTGGTAACGTAATTGGTGCGGGGGAGACTCAAGCTGTACCTCGGCCGGTACGCTGTAAGGTGTTTATGGAGAGAGAGAAAGAGAGAGAGAGCGAGGGGGGGGGGGGGGAAGGGAAGAGAAAGGAAAAAACTATCAGGAGAAAGCCCAAAGCCATTAGACAAAATAGTACTTGGATGGGATCAGAATAAGGATTTGAGATAGGACTGGGCGAAAGGAATAGTACCCAACTACTGCATGAAGCAAGACGAGACTGTCGCTCTACCGTCCAGCCCAAGTGATTGGGTTGAGAGAGAGCTATTATAGATATATATATATATATATATATATATATATATATATATATATATATATATATATATATATTTATATATATATATATATATATATATATATTTATATATATATATATATATATATATATATATATATATATATATATATATATATATATATATATATATATTTATATATATATATATATATATATATATTTATATATATATATATATATATATATATATATATATATATATATATATATATATATATATATATATATATATATATATATATATATATATATATATATATATATATATATATTAATAGCGACTTTTCCATTAATAGCGACTTTTTATAATTGCGGGGATTCCTAAACTTACATTAGACAATAAGAGATAACAGGATCCCTCCGCCCCAGGAGGCAGGGCTGGAAAAGTTAGTCTTTGTTCTCTTGGCATTTAAAATGAAAATTCCAGTGTATTAAAGTGCCAGAGGAGTGCCAGAGACAATTGCGGTATTTAGAGCATTACGCGAGTTTCTGCCAGTGAATAATATATATTTTTATTGGTGATGCGAAAGTAGATATTGATTAAAATATTTTTTTTAACAATTGATTAATTAAAAATATATATATTAGAAGAGAGTAGTTATATTTTGAAGGAAGGGTAGATTGTGTTGCTTGCTATAACCTGGTAAAACTACTTCTTGACTAAAGTTGTACGAAACACCTACAGTAAGTACAATGACGGCAAGAAAAAATACAATAGCGGACATTACAATAGTCTGTATCTTTAAATTATTTTTTAATGCAACACTGTTTTTTTTAAATAAGCATTATTACTATTTTTATTACGGGACGGTGTTTTTTTATTTTTTTTTTTTTGCAGGAAAATTCCTACACAGGCCCCTAAGCCTCTGGCTGGCCCACTAAGTGTTGCTTGTTTCTGTTCTACTTGGTGGAGTATGAGTATTTATGACTCGTATGGTTGCCTCAGTAAGATTTTGCCCCATGTGTTTAACAACTTTTTCTGCTCTGTTGAACCTAAGTTGTAATAGTGTAATTTAACAGAGCAAGGTCAGGTGTATATTATTTAACAGAGCAAGGTCAGGTATGTTACTATATGTTTATGTGAAATAAAAATATAGTAATTAAAGATCTAATATGATAACCTCTGTCTATACTTGTTGTGTTTATTATGTATCAATATGTACCTCTATCTCACCCATATCATCTTTCTCTCACCCTTCACGCCTCTCCTTCAACCCTCTCCTCAAAGTTCTCTCGCCAGTCTCTTCAGAGTCTCTCATCTCTCTAGTCATGTATTGCTCATTTCCTCATTCTCTCAACGTCTTCCGTACTCTTAGCAAGTTTACCATTTCTTTCACAACTCTTTCCCCATCATCACATCACTGTCACTGCACCTTCGGACAAGTTACCTCAACTTTCTCTCGTTATCTGCACTTTCTTTTTACCACTTCTCTTCCCCTTCCTTTCCCACCAGCTATTCTTCTCCTGAAAGAGGAAGGAAGAGAGTTTCCCCCCCTTGCCTATTCCATCGCCTCCTCTATTAGTCCTGCTCCCAAACCTTCTCCTTGCAATCCCACCTTCTTTCTTCCTCTCTCTCTCTTCCACCTCTTCCTCTCCTCATCCTTTCCCACCCCTTCCTCTCCTCCGCTGCCTCTCCCACCTCTCCCAGCCTAGATGCACCTACCAGCACAAGGCTGCTGGGGAACCGTGTCGCCTGGTTAGTTCCTTTGTCGACGATAGTGAGGACGAAGGTAAAAAGCCTCTGCGGTATTCTCCCATCGGCGTCTTCCATTGAGAGAGAGAGAGAGAGAGAGAGAGAGAGAGAGAGAGAGAGAGAGAGAGAGAGAGAGAGAGAGAGAGAGAGAGAGAGAGAGAGAGAGAGGGTGAGAGGATGGTTGGGAGAGGGAGGGGGGGGATGTTGGGGAGATGGAAAGCGAGAAGGTGACGAATTAGAGGAGAGTAAAAGGAGAGAAGGGGTGATGCTGGAAGGAGATGATGGAGGTGAAGAGAGGAGGGGTAAGGGAAACAGAGAGGAGATGGGGAGATTATGAAAGAGAGGGGGGGAGAGGGGTAAGAGTGGGGAAGGGAAATGAAAGGCAGGGAGAAGGGAGAGAGGAGGAGAGTGAAGAGATTTAGGATAGGGTAAGATAGAGAAGAGTAGGTGAAAAGAGATAAAAGAGGTGGAGACTAGGAGATCGGGAGAGAGGGGAGAAGGTGGAATGAGATAAAGAAGGGAAGATGTAAACCGAGAGGAGAGAGATAAGGGGAGAAGAGAGACCCGGATGCAGCCGGAAACCTTGTCAAGTAAGGAAATAAAAAAACTCACAAATCATAAAAATGTTAGAGAATAACAGAAATAAGCCAATAAATAAAATCTGAAAACTAACAGAAGAGAGAGAATAGGTGCATGAGGTGAGTATTTGGTGGACGTTGTCCTCTACCAGTGGTTTGTTCTATCCTCGAGTGTCTCAGGTTCTTCTGTCTTCCTGATGGGCGTTACAGTTCCTCTGTCCCAATCTAGGTGAGAATCAGAGTGCCTCTAGACTTAACCTGATGAGTCTGAGAGCCTTTATTTCCATCCTGGAGAGTGTCGGAGGTCCTCTAACCCTATACAGGTCCTATCCCTATTCTATCAGAGGACATCCTAATCCAGACCTTGCGGTCATAATACATTATATCCTAATTACATATTTATTGAATTTTGATTTTGGTTTCTTTCACAGTCAATCTATGTTGAATTATGTTGCTTGGTCAGACATACGCGCTTGAGATTATCTTCGTATTCTAGTCTAAATAAATCTTGACTCGTGTAACCGGCCCTAGTCTGATCTAGCTTGACTCGACTTAACTTTTGCTACGACTCTCCCATTACCTGAAAAGCTAGCCCCTGCATTCCAGATATTCCCAGTATTCATGGATTCCTACAGTCATGCATAGTAAAACCATTTTTGAGGAAAGCAATTCCCAGTGTACTCTAGTTCGGCCATTGTTATTTTCATTCGATTCACTGCCTGAAATTGAAGTCGATATTTGAATTGTGTTGAAAATCTAAATATTATGTCAGATTTCGTATGTTTGAAGGAAAGCAGGAACATTTTAATTAAAAAGTGAAAAAATATAGTTATTGATTAGCAATCAAAACAATTTGTTGGCATTAACAGAGATATGTACGGAGGGACGATGAAAGGGTTAAGGTACACGATTAATTACGGGAGCATTGAAAGGATGAGGAATGGTACAGGAGCAGTTGCAAGGGCAGGTACGTTGACAGGTACGCGACCATGTCCAATAACAACATTAGGAAGGTCACAGGGGAAGGTATAATTCGCGGTAAAGGAGCAGGTACAATGACAGAATCAGGGATAGTTCAGTTTCAGTTACATTGGCAGTTACATTGGCTGGTACAATCGCTGCTACGATGGCAGGTAATATCTACATTTGAGGTTTTGAATAGTCTTCCTTCACTACTTCATATTTGTTTTAACACATTTCCCTTGCTCAAAATGCTGATATTGAAACCAAATATATGACTCCTTGGCTTATTTGCGGATTTAATTTCCACCAGGGATTCCATGTTCCTGTTCAACCCGTACCAAATAATCTGTCTATGTCTGCTCTCTCAGATACCTCGTGAATTTTGCGAGGGAAAAGTAATCACGTCGCTCCTGACTCTTCAATCTTCCATTGAGATGAGGTTTTATCCCTTTAATCTTACCTCGTAGTTTTGTGTTTAATAAGAGAGGCATTCGACACCGGTGCCGCATATTCCAGAATGGGTTCGACACGTCGTTACACGATCCTGAATGACAAGTTATTCAGGTTTCTGAAGACCGGTCTTATGTAGGGAAATCTAACATATGATACAGATGATAATCGTTTGGTGTGAGTTTATGGTGACCAGGTCTGTGGAATATCTCATCAAGCGGCCCCTAGTGTCGAACAACCAGATTCACCCCTTTGTATTGGCTTCACTTTAACTTTAATATACACTCTGAGGAATAATATTGCTTTGTGTGTGATGACAGGCTCAGGATTCTGTGCACTTTTTGATTGGAAGCTGAGAAGCGAGACCAAAGATTCGAAACTCAGCCCTCGCAAACATAGTTAAGAGAGTATTCACGCATGTAGGTAAATGCGTGCGCACGCACACACACACACCTCTCAGGAAGGGAACAAAGAGTTACAGAGAGAGCAGAGATATCTGAGTGGAATAAAACAAGGCTTGGTTTTCAAACTCATCCTGTTTCTAATATACGTAAACAACCTGACAGCTGAAACTGGCTCCTTCACATCATTCATATGAAGTTTGCAGATGATACAAAACTAATGAGAAGTGCCAGGCCAGAGATGCATCGTGATGAATTGCAAATTGATTTGGATAAACTCCGTCAATGGTCTGAGAGATGCTGCTATAATTTAACTCAGCCAAAATCAAGGTTATGAGCACTGAAAAAGGATTAGGAAGACCAGTACAGCAGTATAGGGTGAAGAGAAGACAGATACATCCCTCAAAAAAGAAGGAAGACCTGGCAGTAGACTTAATCCCTAATATCTGATTCCAGATGTCCACATTACCATGGTTGCAGATCGAACCATGGTTGCAGATCCAGAACGCTATACGTTCAGCCGCGAGGGCCCTGCATGTGTTTCAGTATGTGTATAGATATGTCTATGTGTATGTGAGTTTGTTTTTGTGTATTTGAATTGTAAGCGATGAAGATGACACCTAAATATATATTGTTGCTAATGTGCGGTTAAGAAATGTTTCCCATTATCATTATATATTTCCCTACATGATTATTTGATTCCTTGCAACAGTACAATATTCTCTGCAGCATTGTTAACGGATTCCCTGCAACATTATACGATTTCTGCCATATTATATGATTTAAAATTAACTCAATCATGCATTTTATTAACAAATACTCGTATTTATTAGTATACATTAACAAATACATTAATTGTTAATGCTCATTGACGTCTCATTGTCAAGCTCATTGACGTCACCAGAGACCCAAGGGCTTCCAGTTTTTTATTTCAGCGTCTCAGTGTGGCGATCCAGAGGGGAAATGCTTGCTGCATCCTCGGTTCCTGTCCAGAAGCGGAGGAGCTTCAAGAGATCCATAACCTTTAGGCATTTGTCTTGTATGTTTTGTAACCTTTAAATACACAATAAATGAAAAAAAAAGGGAAGGGGGTGGTAGGAGAAAAGCACACAGAAACTGTATTGGAGGGGACCTACATTCCCTCCAATGCGTTATGTGTGGTTTCCTCCGAGGCTATGGGTCCCCCTTCTTCCAGCCAGAGGTGGTACTCCCTTCTCTATTGTCTAAAAAAAAAAATAAAAATTAATTGTTAATATACATTAATATTTGAGTACAAATATTTGTATTCGTGTATGTATTTTTATTGCTATATTCTAATTGGGTGAACCAAAATATGAGGCTTATGTTCTTGAGAACCATTGTGCTTGACAAAGTTATCAAGCGGGGAGAAAACCTGTTACAGTAATATTACTTCCAGTAGAGAAGTTCTTATCTTCATCCTCCACCTCCTCCTGCTGCTTCCCTTCTTATCCCTCCTCCTTCCTGCTTCCCCGTTTCTACCTCCTCCTACTTCTGCTTACTTTCCCTCCTGCTTTTATAGTTCATCGTCTCAGGTTACCTGAGACGATGAACGATGTTTTATCTCGTTTGTCATATATTTATTTTCGTTATGTCGTTCTTCTTACTCCTCTTCCATGTCCTCCTCTTCCGTATGCTCCACTTCCTCTCCCTTCACCACCACCTCACCCAGAGATAAAGCTCTGATCATAGCCTCCCCAGCACCCCCATAACCCCCTCCGCCCCCGAAGCCTCTCACACACACCTCTCCCCCACTACATACCCACACCAACACTCACTCACCCCCCCTCATATCTTCCTCCCCACCCCCTCCCAAACCCCCCGATCTGCTTCTGACAACTTTGACCAGGGAATTTCCATAGCTTTTTCCCACACTCCGTTGTCCTCCTTATCTCAAAAAATCCTGTGGGCAAGTTCGGCTTCCGGCTGTCGACGTCAGGTAGCATTACACAACGGGTTCTGCCTTTTTTGTGCGAGAACTTGAGTCTGTTTCTCTAGTTTTGGAGACTCGTGTTCAGGACTTCTGTTTATAAATTATTTTCAGGTTCTTTGTTGCTATGTGGTGTGTTGTGTTTCTTTTCATATTAGTCTAAGTTTTTTTGTTTTACCTTACTTGTTTTTTGTTTTACTTTACTTTACTTTTACTGCTTTACGCTCTCTCTCTCTCTTTTCTCTCTCTCTCTCTCTCTACATGTATATATATGTGTGTGTCTTTCTCTCATTTCTTCTTTTCTATTTAATATCTCTCATCCCATATTGTAACAAGCTTCCACACACACACACAAACGCCTACACATACACACACACACACACACACAAACACACACACACACATGCACACACATACACGCGCACGCACTCTCACAAACACCCCAGAAAAGATGATTGATTTAACAAAAATTGCGTTAGGTTGATGCGATCACCTTGACCCTTGGATCGAGCCCCAGATATATATTTTCATCACCACTGTCATCGTCATCATGATCATCACTATCATCATAACTAAGATCATCAGAATCATGACCTATATAGCCATTATCGGTATCATCATCATCTTCACCATCTTATTATTATTCTCCTTCGTCTTCTTCTCATAACTATCATTATCATCCATATGACTATCTTTATGACTAGATTTATCGCCCTCATCACCAACACTATTTCCACCATCATCATTGTACCCGTCATTATTACACTCCATCATCATTATGTTCACTATCATCTTCTGGGTCCACACCTCAAGCTTTACTCAATCATCAACTAAAAGAACAAATGAGTAAGCACAAGTTCTCTCACTGGCTAATCTCATCATTGGAAAACTTTCTTTTTTTTACCTCTGATATCTCTCGGTATCCTGTTTAAGATAATTATTTATTCGGCATTTCTCAGTATTAGATTAGCAATAATTTTGTCTCCAATCTCATTAAGTATTCGGTTATGGATCATATTTTTTCCGGTCTCCATCAGTAGCCTGTTAGATATCATTATTTAATCCGTTATCTAAGATTATTTCTCTATGCAGCCTAATATCAGATATCGCTGGCACTTATCGGTATTTCTCAGACTATTTCCTGGACGTCTATTGATGGAGATAGGTCACCTTTACCACCTCCTCCCTGATTGATTGAACGGGCAAACACAGTTTTAATTATTCACTTCCTCGTAAGTAAATCAACAGCGGTTTAATTAAAAGAGAAAAGAAAAAAAATTTCCATTGTAAAACTGATTTTTTTTCATTCATGTTAGTGTCGTTCCCGCGTAGTTTTCCTGTCGTTCCTAAGTTGGTCGTTGAGCGTTTATTGTTCTGGGAAAAAGATGGATTTTCGGGCCATAGATGTTTATTGATTTATTGAAAAACACAGAACTGGAAATAGATGTGCATTATTGGTTCACATTAACACATTCGTTAATATATATTGCCGTATTAATTTTAATGTCTTTTAATACCATTGTGCCAGTAAGCCAATGCATGATAGCCAGGACAAATACTTTTTTTCTCCATCCTTCTATAACAGAAATAAACATTGTTTAGCAAGATATATTCTTCCTCTCATGGCCTGACAGGTAAACTTTGCTTCTCCCAGGTAGATATCGCTGCAGGTTAGTAAAATATTAATGGCTGGGGCCATTTCCTCTATTGAGTAAGTAAAGGTCAGAGCGCACTCATCACCTTTTGTTTGTGCTTCACATATTGAGTAAATGGTGGGAGTAAACCTTGTAAACCACAGTGGCAGAGTATACCTATAAATGATATACCGGCACCTAGTGAGCAGCTCTCTCACCCTCACTCTTTATCTCTCTGTTTCACTCTGTCTCTTTCTGCATCTCTCTCTCTCTCTCTCTTCCCTTCTCATTCTCCCTCTCTCCAAGCAAACCCAACAATTCACAGAACTTCAGAAGCCAGACGGAAGCGCTGCGTTTCTCCTTGACTGAAATTATCTGAATGACTTCATTACATTTAATTACCTCTTCATAGCTGCTCTCAGTTACAATTAAAACTCAGGGGAAATGATAACAGTGTCTCGCCGAGAGTCAAGGACTGAAAGTTCAAGTGGTTCAGCCAGGGTCTACATCCAGTTGTGAAATCCTGTGGTGCATAATGGAAATATTTCTGTCAACTTTACACTGGATTGACGAAGGATCGACTGGAAGGAACTCTCCAACTCTCACGGAATTCTTGTTGGAGATTTTATGTAAATATATTGATTTTTCTTTTTTTCTAATGTCTATTTTGTTTATTATCTTCCTTTAAATAATTATAATTATTAATATTAAATATTGATATTTATAAATAAGCATTATTTGTGTGACTGTCTAGCATTTAATCTCTAATAAAGATTCAAAACCTTTATACCACATCATCTCATCTGAAGTCTGATCCAATAGATTTTCATTTGATGAGATTATTATAATTATCAATCAGGTAAAATAAATATAATATCATTTAGTTACAGTAGGGAAGGAGGGAACTGAAATCAAGTGGTTGCCATAGATATCAAATGGTCGGTTAGACTTGATGTCCAGAATATCTACGTGATAAGTGAACCGGTTCCCGATTCGAGTCACCTTTGGAATGAATGATCGTTGATGGAGGGTTATTCTTGAGAAAAGCACAGCCAAGCATCAGGGTGCTGAGTGCTGAGTGTAGTTGACGCTGACTTCTGATTGAGCACAAACTAGGTCAGATTGGGGAGTCTTTACAGCATTCGCCATGACCATCACGGTAAGTACGCTAACATCACTACGGTGTTGAAGGTTCTGATGTATCGACCAGTACAACCTGAACGGATCAAGGCTAGAGATGAACCTTCTCCCCATCCCCTCCCTTTCTCTCTCTCTCCCTCTCTCTCTCTCTCTCTCTCTCTCTCTCTCTCTCTCTCTCTCTCTCTCTCTCTCTCTCTCTCTCTCTCTCTCTCTCTCTCTCTCTCTCTCTCTCTCCCCACACGGATTGTGGGGTTATGGGGGCGGACTCCATACACAGATACATCTCTTCATATGACTTAGATCAACGTGTTTTTGATCCTGTGCACCAATTGATAGTTGAGAGACGGGACCCTTGAGCTAAAGCTTAACCCTCGCAAGCACAATGAGAAGAATATATAGTATGTGAGTATACGAAATCAGATATATCATACATGACAAATAATTCGGAGCACTTGGGACATATCATACTGTGTCGGACAAATAAGTCATGGTTTTGTACACAAGATACAGGGTGACGGACAGAAGGTAAAACAAAATAACATTAAGACACATGCAACAGCAAACAGGACACAGAACACATATTGTAAGAGGAGAACAAAATATCTCGAACAAAGTACATATGTCACAAGGCACATACAGCAGGGAGTAGGACACATGAGAAAAGCGGACACATGCGTGTAGGATCCTGGACAAAAGGTGTAGGACACAGGAAACAGTATAAATGACAGAATAGGGTGCGGGATACAGAAAGCAGTGTAGCACATACGACACAGGGAATAAGGACACATGTCGCAAGCTGTAGGGACACATGTCACAGGATGCAGGACACAAAACACAGGATGGAGTACACATGTCAAAAGCTGTAGGGACAAATGACACATAGTAAACAACACAGGATACATGGAGCAGGACCCATGACACGGAGAGTAGGACACAGGGAGTATTACCAAGGACACAGGGGGAATTAACCAGGACACAGGATGTATTACCCAGGACACAGGATGTATTACCCAGGACACAGGGTGTAGGGAGGTGACCTCAGCTGCGCAGTGGAGGTGTGAGCTACTGGAGGCTCGCAGGTACAATATTGATTATTGCCGCTAGTCCTGCAGCTGCTCTATCCCGCCCAGCTGTTCTTGCAACACAATCCCACCCTGCTGCTGCTGCTGTACCATCCCACCTTGCTGCTGCTGCACCATCCCACCTTGCTGCTGCTGCACCATCCCACCCTGCTGCTGCTGTACCATCCCACCCTGCTGCTGCTGTACTATCCTATCATGCTGCTGCTGCGGCACCATCCCACCCTGCTGCTGCTGCACCATCTCACCCTGCTGCTGCTGCGGCACCATCCCACCCTGCTGCTGCTGCACCATCTCACCCTGCTGCTGCTGCTGCTGTACCGTCCCACCCTGCTGCTGCTGTACCATCCCACCCTGCTGCTGCTGTACCATCCCACCCTGCTGCTGCTGTACCATCCCACCCTGCTGCTGCTGTACCATCCCATCATGCTGCTGTACCATCCCACCCTGCTGCTGCTGTACCATCCCACCCTGCTGCTGCTGTACCATCCCATCATGCTGCTGTACCATCCCACCCTGCTGCTGCTGTACCATCCCACCCTGCTGCTGCTGTACCATCCTATCATGCTGCTGTACCATTCCACCCTGCTGCTGCTGCTGTACCATTCCACCCTGCTGCTGCTGCTGTACCATCCCACCATGCTGCTGCTGTACCATCCCACAATGCTGCTGCTGTACCATGTCAAATTGTTATTCTTGCACCTTGATCTTTGCCGAATCACACATATAAACACTACGAATTTATGTCCCGAAAAAAGAATCTTCCCAGGCCCTCCTTCCGGTGGGCGAGGACCTTCGCTTGCGTCACTCATAATTGAAAACTGAACTGAGGCAAATTTTAGGTTCATGTCTTTCCTGAAAAATCAGGATCTTTCGCTCTGGGAATACATACTTTCATATATTTTGAGTTGTGCTTTTTATCATTCTAGTATTGTCTGATATCTTCCAATCCTTCCGCTCTCTCTCTCTCTCTCTCTCTCTCTCTCTCTCTCTCTCTCTCTCTCTCTCTCTCTCTCTCTTCATCTCTCTCCCCCTCTTTTACTCCTGTTTTTCCTCATCTCTCTTTTTTTTACTTCTCTCTCTCTTTCGCTTTCCCTACTCTGCTACTATCTTATTTATCTCTCTCACCAGTGTCTCCCATAACATATATTTTCCGAAATAAATGTTACAATTACACTGACTACACTAGCATATGGATTAGTATTTCGTTAACTAATTAAGATAATATGTTGCTCTAGAAATTTAATTTAGCAGTTAACTCTCTAAAGTTGTTGTACTATACAGAACTATTTAGACATTGTTATGGATGTGGTTGACATAGTTCACTGGAGTTGCTGGAGAGAGAGAGAGAGAGAGAGAGAGAGAGAGAGAGAGAGAGAGAGAGAGAGAGAGAGAGAGAGAGAGAGAGAGAGAGAGAGAGAGAGAGAGAGAGAGAGAACATCGTATTAGACGTGTCTGTCATCCAAGTGATTAGTTTCTCCCGTGTCCACCCCATTCAGAAATGTAAAACACTGAGAAGATGGAGTGTCTAAGGTGGAGATTCAGGGAAGGATTGAAACACTCAACGATAAAAGGAAATTAAAATACATTTATAGTTCAAAGTCTAAGCTTTACCAAGCAGTGAACATAGTACACCGTCGACACTGTATAGCCAGTTCGCCTAAGGTTTCACAACGTCAAAAAACTGTCGTACTAAAACCCCTTATCCTAACCTACAAGAAGATCTAAAAGAGAAAACGGGACAGTATGGCAATTACGCGAGCCCCTACCATTTTCTAATACGACGATTTTTGGCCCTTAGTAGAGTATACGTCAAAATATGACACCCTATTACGAAGACGTGATGTAACTTACTCTCTCTCTCTCTCTCTCTCTCTCTCTCTCTCTCTCTCTCTCTCTCTCTCTCTCTCTCTACCTTCCTAAATCATCTCGTTGGTGAAGAAAACGGGTGCTGAGTAAATATTTAACTACGGGTCACATCACTAGGCCAACTACTATTCAAAGATCTCCTCGTTTATGTAAGTTTGTCTATGGTTTACATTATTACTTTTTGTACCTCTGATTTTTTATCGTAGTTTACATTCGTAACAGTCATGATCGAGCATTTCAGGCGGGTTATAAGTAAAAAGAAAGGGAGTTTATAAATATGCTGCGAAATTGTCGGAATAGGTCAGATACAATAGCTACAAAGAGGTTAAATATATTTTTTTACTGATATATATATAGGAATGTGTTGGCCTGGGAATAGGGCTGTGGATGAGTGTAATGGACTGACGAATAGCGTTATTGAGGCAACTAATTTAAATGGTTTCAATAATAGACTGTAAAGCTGTATCGGTGAAAGGGGAATGGATATTAATGTAGCCTATTCAGTATAGTCTATTCCTTCCCCCTTCCCCCCTCCCGTCCCATCGCAAATCCTTATCCTGATATGAGAACCATTTAGGATACAGTTATAGAAACTTTTTAGAGACCATTATAGGAGACTATTTTTAGACTATTTGTTATTGCGACTAACGAGGACTTAGAACACCAGTAGCGGTAATTTACTGAACAGAGGAAATAACAATGTATCATGTGAACTGTAAGTAAACCTACTCTCTCTCCTCAACCCCTTGGACTGGACGGTAGAGCGACGGCCTCGCTTCATGCAGGTCGGCGTTCAATACCCGACCCTTCAAGTGGTTGGGCACCATTCCTTTCCCCCGGCCCATCCCAGATCCTGATTCTGATCCCTTCCAAGAGCTATATAGTCGTAATGGCTTGGCGCTTTCCCCCTGATAATTCCCTCAGTATAGGCCACCAGGCCAGCTACGGCGTTCTCTAATTCCTGTACTAATTCCTAATTATAGTACAACAATACCAGTAGTTCGTCACGCCATAGATTCAACTTTTTCGTCTCTACTTCCTACATAAATATTCATCAGTGCATTTAACAGAATTGGATCAATACGTTCAAGAAAACCGGACACTTCACCATCACCCGCCAGCCTTGGGATGTAGAGCAGTGGCAGGGACTTCGCCACTCCCTAGAAAATACACGATTAACTCTGTTATATACTAACCATAAGTTGCTACATATATCCTTTGCACTCAACTGTTCTTAATATCCGATATTGGAGGGACAAGACAGAGAGAGGAGTGCTATATTCTGATGCTGATTAGACAGTATACAAACAAGGAGAGTTCAGTTCTCCTGTTTATTAAGTGTCTGTTTACATGCTAGTGAACAGGCGGGGAAGTTATAATTGGGATAGTCTTGGATCTCATACAAATCAAATGACAAGTTTGTCCCATAATTATAGGAGTTGAGAAGGTCATCATGTTACTGGTAGAAGGGTCTCGTTACTTCAAAATGGAGGGGGAAGGATGAGGGTAGGGAGGGAATTTATCAGGGGGAAGCAGCTAGTCATTTGCGATTATATAGCACCTGGAAGGAATCAGGATAAGGATTTGGGATGGGTCTGGGGAAAGGAATGGTGCCCAACCACTTGAAGAGTCGGGTATTGAACGCCGAGCTGCTTGAAGCGAGGCCGTCGCTCTACCGTACAGTCCAAGGGGTTGAGGAGAGAGAGAGTAGGTTTACTTACAATTAACATTATACTTTGTTATTTCCTCTGTTCAGTAAATTCCGCTACTGATGTCCAAAGTCCTCGTTAGTCGCAATAACAAATAGTCTAAAAATAGTCTCCGATAATGGTCTCTAAAAAGTCTCTATAACTGTATCTTAAATGGTTCTCCTAGAGTAGTTACTGAAATTGTCTAATAAGGCGGTCTCAATTTTTTTTTCTACAAAATCATCTCCGAAAATGATAAAAAAACAGTTTAAGAAATGGATTTCAAAATTCCTTAATAATATTCTTGACACATTCACTCAGAACAATGCTTTGGAAGCAGCTTATTTCAGGAAATATATATACGGGGATCGTCGAGTTTTCTGCCAATTAATTTATAATAAGAAATATTTTAGCAAACATCTCGCCTTCTCAACTGGAGTCCCAAACAAACGACAAACCACACACCTCCTCAGCTCATCTTCCAAACAATTAGCAACCAAAAGGCTTTCTCAGCTGTTGTCCCAAACAAGTCAGCGAAGCATATCATCGTCAAGGTTTTATAACAACGTTAACTCCACCAGCAAATTATCCGCTAATTACTCTAACTAATTAACGTAGCCTTGTATATCTTGGAAGCAGACTTTTAGTTTCAGTAATTTGATGAGAGATTCGAGAAACTAAGCAAGTTAAAATTTGTTCGTGGTTCTTTCAAAAACCTACTTTAGCGTTAAAAATAGTTTATTGGGTAGAAGTAGGAATTATTTATAGTACAAATAATAGGAATAATATATTTTGGGTTAAGGACAAAAACCGATAAATTAATGTTTGCTCTTACTGTCTTCATGATCAACTTTCATACAAAGACAAGTTCAGAGGGTAGAAAAAAATTAATAAAAAAAATAATAATTAAAAATAATAAAAAAATAATAAATAATAAAAGGAAACATAATAAAATATTTGCCTTAAGACAAGAACCGATACAGTAACTTTATATTTAACAATAATTAAGCAGTACATTAAGCAAACTTAATGTACTGCTTAATTAGTATATAGTACATTAAGCAAACTTAATTACCATGACTGACCCTATGTTACACATCCAGACGCAACAGCACAAAAAAGTTGTGACTGGTGTATATGTATGCCATAGAAATTAATACAAAATATACTATCAAACAAAACAGAGCAATATATGACAACTAGGAACGTATTTAACCTGCACGAAGGAGCAATTTTGACGCTGATATCACTCGAAATACTCTAATTTATTGACGTATTTTGGGAGCAGGATGACGAATAAAACATATGGAAATTTCAACAAATAAAAAGTCTTATAAATGAACGACTAATAATGCAGAATAAAATCCTCGTATAGAATCCTTGTATTGCTACAGATAACTATACAGATAGTGTGCAATTCTAGCTACCCAATTTAAAAATAAATTCCATGTAATGTACACAAAAAAGTATGTTTGAAAAAACGCTTAAAGTAATTATACGAATAACAGTAATGACAAGTGCTGCATATCTACGTATAATTGCACGAAACAAGTTTAGTTCAGGCAGAAAGCAAACTAAAATATAACAAAAATGTATAAAAAAAAGAACAAAAAATTACAAATAAAATCTTGGTTTGATTTTTATTCTTATTGTCTCTCCAGTGTTCCTCGTACTGCAGTAAACAACGCTTTATGCTGGTTGACGTATTACTGGCCCCAAACTCTCGTATTAAGTGAGTTTACTCCCAGCGTGTGGGTATATCATTGGCTAAAGTTATTTCACTGACGTAGACACGGTCCTTTGGACTGTGAGGTATATCTTATTTATCCTTAGTGGTTTGAGCGCCAATATTGCATTACTTCGGTCTTATCATCTGGATTAGGAAGCCCCCTCCCCCCTAATCCTATATCATCCTGAGGGGAGTCTCTGGCTTCTACTGGCCTAATACTCATTAAGTCTGATGATAGAGAGCTCACTGCCACGCCGCAGTAACCATCCTAAGAGCCAGAAGAGAAGGTGAAGGACACTAGAGATGGTTATATCTTTTTCTTGACTCAATTCACTCTCTATCTTCCACAACTCGTCACTCCTGCATACTTTCCGTTAGCCTCCTCCCACACTCGCCTGGTTCCTCTAACTTACTTCCTCTTACACTCTCCTTCTACCTCTAACTTTTCACACTTCCTCTCACACCCCTAATTTATCGTTCTAACTTGCACACTCTCCTTCACCCTTCCACTTTTATTCCACTCACTCTATATTCAGCATCCTCACCCTTTACTTCTTGCTTCTCTCCCTCCACCTATCTGTCTAGGAAACGCCCACTATTTCTCTACCCCCCTCTTGCCTCCCTCCATCCCTCCACCCTACTCGTCTCCTTGCGTCGCAAACAATATTAGAGAACCAATTAATGGAAGCGAAGCATATATGATGCCACGCCAAGTAGGAAAAGGTGAATGCTCGACCGAGTTCTTCTTGGATCGCCTTCCTTAGAGGCGTGGAAGAGCACTTTCTTGTCGCTGTATATATAATGATACAGCGCAGGAAGCGAGCTGAAGGTTAAAACGCCACGAGCACACTGGGGGATGGGTAGATAGAGCAACAGAGAAGCAGAGTAATGCTTGCTATTGTGGTATTCCGAAGGTCGGTGAAATTAACGTCGCCGAGAAGGTTAATAAGAATGCATATTAGTGTTTCAGGTGTGATGGGCGTCTGGGTACCTGCTGCTACGTTTATTGGACTGATTTAATGAAGGAGGTTAATGAGTGGAGGGTGATCGTCGTTGTGGTTTTCCCAGAGACCTGCAACACGGATTTTAACGATGCAGAAATTATGCATACAGTAATGGATAATAATAATGACAGCAGCTAATGTTTAGTAATACCTTGCAAACGTCACGTAAACTATAGTGACGTATAGCTAAAACGTTATAAACGAATAACCACAACAATAATAATATTTAAAAAAACTGTAATATTTACTGTAATAATACAAGTGGTGTGAGACACATGCTAATAGAACAACAGACATTTATAATTTGCTCGTACAGGCTTCGGTCTCATCCTTGTGGACCACCTGCCACCAAGGAAAATATTTCCATGGGATCTCGGGCTGAATTTCCCCATAAACATGAGCTTCATGGCCTTAATGTCCATAGCCAGCGGTACACAAGGAAGTAATTCTATTATGTGTCTCGCTGTTGCAAAGAATATATTTGATAATAATCCACAAACGGTGCTCACTGTGACTCGTTTTCATTACAGCTGGTTTTATGTGTGGATTCTTCTGCGTGTGTGTGTGTGTGTGTGTGTGTGTGTGTGTGTGTGTGTGTGTGTGTGTGTGTGTGTGTGTGTGTGTTTGTTTGTTCACCTAGTTGTGCTAGCGGGGGTTGAGGTCTGCTCTTTCGGCCCGCTTCTCAACTATCAATCAATGTGTGTGTGTGTGTGTATGTGTGTTAGTGTTCGTATTTATTGGTGTGTATTTATATATACTTTGTTTAATACAAAAAAGGAAGCAAAAGATCATGATAACTCATAAAAACTGACAAAACTTAGTTATGTCTTAAATTCATGTAGCGTGAAGATATATTATTTGTATCATTAGGAAAGGAATATACAAGCTGTGTGCTCCTAAAAGGTCATCAAGTCTTAAATATTAGAGCATGACGAAGCTTACGAAGCTCTGTTCTTTATCTCGACCTATACAATTTACTAGTAATAATTAAATGATGCAATTACTCCCGAAATGCTTGAGTTGACCTTTCATGCAGCGAAAAAATTATAAATGTAACAAGCAGGTCCTGAAACATCTTTAAATGTCCTTCCAATACGAACTTGAAAACAAATTAACTGAGTAAAACACGTTAAAATTTGAGGTATATTTGTTTAATCATTATAATCGTGAGAATATCCCTGGTCCATCACTAGATCATCGTCTCCAAATGATGTACCAAACTGAAAGGTTTCTCTTTACATAGCTTATGATTAAAGGATAAAACTGCACTTGTACCTCAGCAAATTGCCCAATCTTTCATTTGTATTCACAACTGATATTTATACCTCCCTGGGATATGCAACTGCAGAGATTAATGCCTCGTTTAGATTGGATTAGCGACTCAGATGACAGATCGAACACTCACTCATAACCTGTAAGACTCGCAGGCTCACAGACAGATTCTCACACTCACTTCCTCTCAGGCAGTCATAGACTCGGACTCTCAAAGACTCACAAAGATTCACAAAACCTGAATATTATTTGCTGCTTGCAATCCTCCGTGAATACGTAATACTCACAAATAAACAAAAACAGACTTTAATGCACGTGGCCTGTGCCACATATACAAATATAATGAAAAACAATCATATATCTTTCTCAATCCATCTAAAATTACATTAACAATACATATAAAAAAATATAATAAAATATTTGTTCTTCCTTTCTTTAAATCTTTCACATCTAGTATGGAAATACATCTAGTAAAGTATATATAACAATACATATACAACTATATAATAAAATATTCGTTCCTCCTTTCTTTAAGCCTTTTACGACTGCATTTACTATGTATCTTATATTTTCTCAGTCGCCTCCAAAAAAGTGCCCGTGTGGCGGAGGAACGTGCCGGGCCTAACCCACTTTTCCTCTGAAGCAGAATTTCTAAGTCAGCAGAGAAGACGCCTAAACCAATGTTGATTAGGGTCCTCTACTCCAGGCTTGTTGACATGTGTTACAAGGACGTGGTGTCAATATTATTTTGATGGCTCGGAGTTTTATCGGGAAGAGAGTGGGAAAAAGAGAAGGGGTTTCGACAGAGTGGGAGGATACGTGAAAGCTAAAAAATATATCACAAATTATATGATAATGAAAGAATATTTAGTGAAAGAAGTGATGAAAATAGTGAACTAATGAAAGTATAAATATTTAGGGAGTAAGGAAGATTCTGAAAGAAGGCAGAAGGAGATGCAAATATCGGTGAATGAGAAAGAATAGAGGAGAAAGTAGAAAATAGGAAAATTAATAGGATCTCATAGGAAACAAGAAATGGTAAATATAATTAGTGTCGGTTGGTTAAACGAGACCGCACTGTAAATGGGAAACCAAAAGAATCAGGGAAAGACAAAGAATCTGCGCCCCAATGCTCATGCTACAGAAGGCGCTGTAGCGACCTGTGAACGAGAGGGCGTCGTAGCGCCAGTGGAAGTGATGGAAGGTCAGTGCCAATGGGAAAGAAGTCATTATCAATAGTAAAGAGGAAGTCAGCACCAATGAGAAGGAAGTCATTAACAATACGAGGGAGAATAATTAGAACCATTGGGAAATGGAGAAGTCAGTACCAGTGGGAAAGGTGGAGGTCAGTACCAGTGGGAAAGAGCTTTGCGGAAATAGTGTTCAAGGCATGAACTGGGCAGACGCAATATATATAAATGCAAGCTTTAGGGAGAGATGGAAACTCTCTCTGTTTTTCTCTCGTTCTATGATGTTGGAACGAATTTGAAGGTGGAAGATATTGAGGAAGAGGAAGAGAGAGAGAGAGAGAGAGAGAGAGAGAGAGAGAGAGAGAGAGAGAGAGAGAGAGAGAGAGAGAGAGAGAGAGAGAGAGAGAGAGAGAGAGAGAGAAAATCAACACATACATTTCACTTCAAAGTTTACGCTAAAAAGTCCTGTAAAATATCTCAAATTCAACACCTCTGGTGAATGCAGCATATTTTAGCTCTTTATCTTGCTCCCACACTGTCTAAGTCTGTCTGTCTACTTGCCTGCTTGTCTGTCTGTCTATGTCTCTGTCGCTCTCTCTCTCTCTCTCTCTCTCTCTCTCTCTCTCTCTCTCTCTCTCTCTCTCTCTCTCTCGCAATTTCCTAATTTCTTTCTATTAATCTCTCACTGTTTCTCGTCATCACTCTCTCACGTTCAAACAATCTTTAACAAAACTCCTGAACTCTCACACACGACTATGAAATCGTCTCCCCCCCTCCAAACTATTACCATGGACAGCTCAAACAAGCGTCATGTATACTGACAGTAACTGTATTTCCATTACTGACTTAGTTTTGTGATACCCACAACGCTTTTAGTATATATTCGGCAATTCATTTCACAAATACAGACTTCTGTATTTTGCTACTTTAAATTATATTTATTGCAACGTGATGTACCACGACATATTGTTTGTGTTGCGTGAACAATGATTAACAAATCAGAGATATGTTAAACTATACGATTCACCAGGGGAAAGAATTATTAGATGCATCAAGGGGTAAGGGAACTATCAGAAGGGGGGAAAGCACCAAGCCATTACGATTATATAGCGCTTGGAAGGGGTCAGGATAAGGATTTGGGATGGGACGGAGGGAAAGGAATGTCTCCCAACCACTTGGACGGTCGGGGATTGAATGCCGACGTGAATGAAGCGAGACCGTCGCTCTACCGTTGAATACTCGCCATTGACGTGATGCAAAAGTTATATGGTGAAATATTTTACTTTCGGTATATTTATTTAAGCAGACAGAGACACACACAGACTCACACACACACACAAACAAACACAGGTGTGTGTGTGTGTATTTACTATTTGTATCTGAAGAATCGAGCTATTAGCTCTTGGACTGTGCCTTTCTAGCCAATTAATTTTTTCTCTGTTATGTTTACTACATATATTTCTCCTATGACAGGTGTGTGTGTGTGTGTGTGTGTGTGTGTGTGTGTGTGTGTGTGTGTGTGTGTGCGTGTGTGCGTGTGTGTGTGTGTGTGTGTGTGTGTGTGTGTGTGTGTGTGTGTGTGTGTGTGTGTGTGTGTGTGTGTGTATTAGAGACAAATATGACAAATATATGTAGTAGATATATAAAGGAGAAAAAATAGATCCGATAGAAAGGCGGAGACCAACAGTTAATAGTTCGATTCTGCCGGCATAAATAGTAAATGCAAACAGTAAATGCACGCACAGTGAATGTAAAGTGTATGACTGTGTGTGTATACGTGTGTATTTACTCTCCCAATTAGGTGAGTACGCAAACACAATTGGAGAATTCACAATTCTAAAAGCCTCCAGCCACTGGTTCCATTCCGTTACTAGCACGAATGTTGGCTCCATTGTCCACAGTTGTATTGTTTCTGCAAGATTCAGGAAGCGATGCTTCTGATGATCGACAAGGGATTATCAAACAATTTACAGACAATTGTTCAGAATGCATTGTTATCCTTGTCATATTATGTGTTTGTGTGTGTGTGCCCATAGTCCTATGTCTAAAATAAGTAGAGGAATTGCGCACGAAGAAATCACCTTAACGTGATGAATCAATAAGAAAATCAGCAGGAGCCATAAGATGGATTCAAACTTATCCTCTAGGTACTCCCAAGCCCTTAGACCACTACACCACGACATTTTAATACTTGCCCATGTCCTCCCGCTTGCTTCAACATCTCGGTTATCTCCTCCTGTTCTTCTTTCTCATCTTGTTATACAGTCCTCGATCTTGTAGAACACAGTATAAAGTACTACAGTGTCTCTAACTCACTTTCCTCTGCTATCCCGTATCGTTGAAACGCCATGCTTCCTTAATCGCCTTTACCCGTCCATTCTTCGCCCTTCTACCACTACACACGAGTAAACAGGTAGAGGGCAACCATCATACAAGAGTTTTAGAGACCACGAGGCAAGATGACCCATTGAATCTCCCTTCCGAGGCTTCCCTACAACCCACTTCCCAGGCCCCATTAATCCCCACCCAAGACCTCTTTTCAATCTTCTTCCCCAGGCCACCTTAAATCCCCCTCTTCCTATTCCTCTTACCCCTTTCAACATGAATCCTTTCTTAAACTCCCTCACTTCAAATCCCTCTCTACAGTCTTCCTCGGCCCATCTTAGCCCATACCCAACCGCATAATCGCTTGTCATGACCCATCAGTGGCAGGCCCACCTTATCACTCTGTAATAACTCCCATTACGACCCCGGCTAATAGCCAATTATCTCTGGCCATAATTGCGGGTCAGTGTCGCGCCTTACTGCCCACGGGATGACCTCCAGAGAGGTCTACCACCTGAATAACTCACAAGGTCCAGTGCACACTGCACGTTGTTGTAGATGTGATATAATATAAACCATATTGTAATAAATATTGTAATAATAATAATTATAATAAAAGTAATAATATAAATAATAATAACTATAATACTAAGAATTATAATAACACTAAATAATAGCCCAATAAAATGAAATTTCGATATATACAAAATTTAGATAAAATAGTATATCAGGCTGGTTAATGAAGATGATTGCAGAGTGGATCAGAAGTCAAAATTTTAAAGACATGAGGCATAACTTTGGATATTGCTGTGGCATTCGTAATGCAGCACTCAAAATGTAACACACGAAATACAACACTCAAAATACCGCACACGAAATACTGTGCCTGAAATATCAAACAACAACAGCAAAACTACACCATAAATTGCAAACTGCAACAAAATAAACTATTAAATATAAGGCTACAGAATTACACAAAAACAGAAGCACAAATTAACAAGTACATTAACAGCGTACTTTTCCGGTTATGGTGCTCCGCTGTGCAAAATATTGCCACAGTCTCTACCACAGTTCAAGACAGATGAGTTTACGAAATAACCAGAAAAACTACAGATTGTATATTAAACGGAAGAAGAACATTTTTCAGCAAATCAGGATGAAACGAAAAAGAATAAATCGACGTAATAAATAGAGGTTAAAAGAATTAAACACCATTCTGTGAATAGCACGATTTTTGCCAATATGCAACAAGAAAAACTCGGTCAAAAAAAAAGAAAAAATGGGATATGATAATAAAAAATACGTCAAAAAATACGAGTAGGAGCAAGAAAAGAATCGTAAAACGAGAGTGAGAGACCAACCGAAGGGAAATTTTCTCTGGACCCTGGTATGAATAATTCAACTGCAGTTTTATAGTGTCATAAATGATTTGTGGAATTTTTCTGAGTGTTATTGATGAGACGATGTGGACACCGAGGGTAGATAGTTGGCGTTGAGTGCGTGGATACCAATGGTGGATGCAGTGTGTGTGTGTGTGTGTTTGTGTCTGTGTGTGTGTGTATGATTGTGATGGTATTTTGACACCAAGAATAGATTGGGTTGTATTGTCTTAGAGGTGTGGATGTCTAGTGTGTATGGAGGATGTGGAGTGTGTGAGAGGGATTGCTTGGATAGCTGTGCTGGAGTTTCTATATGTGAGTAAGGAATTACGAGGAGGGGTAAATAGTGAAGTACATGGGAATATGTGACGTTGTAATCTGGAGGTGATAATCTACTTGATTAAGTACCCGTCGTTAGTGATAAGTTATCAGGGAACAAGAGAATTGATGTTGTATGCTAAAGCTTTCCAGAAACAGCTGGCGTGTGTCAGTAAAAAAAAAAAAAACTTGATTTGGGAGAAAAACTTGGTTTGGGAAAAAAAATCTTGATTTGAGAAAGTTTCGTTGTTTGAGGTTCACCTCTATGAATGCTTCACACACATATTATATGTACCAATAATTACCATCAGATTCCAAATACCTAACAGGATTTATCTTAGGACTAAGGATTTACAAAAATTAACTTATATTACGCAATTCACATTTAGAAATTCATTTTTTTATTGGAGTCTTTGCGGTCTATCGCTACCAGAACGAACCTTTCCTGAGAATGGAATGAATTACAAATAATTGCAAATATAACTGAAATCCCCATTCTACGTCCTCCTTAGTCTAACTACTCACAAACTATGTCATATATTTTATAATAATAATTTTATTCATATAATAAAGTGTTGGATTATTCGGTATAAAAAATGTTTATGAATGCTCCTTTGGGGTCGCTGGATCTAGCTTTGACGAGGATCCCTCGAGGGAGGCTGGGTGGATTCTTTAACGATATGCTTCGTAAAATCTGCAAACTCTACTGAATTTTACTGCAATTGCATTACTATTGCTGCATTCAAGACTGAACAAGCAACATTTCGAATAGTAAGTGATTACTCATTATTTTACAGGTAATATTGCAATTATTACAAAGCTTTCCATTGTTTTGTTTATATGCATTTGTAAAATATTCAAATCAATAATAAACAGGAAAACTTACATTTACTAAATAATTTAGGGATAATATAAACTTCTTAAATTTCTTTTACAATTTGAATTTAAAGTTAATCCTTTTTTTAAACCAAATAGCATGATAACATATACACACTTATAAACTCCTAGTATCCATACACGTGAATTTAGGTATTCACTCTTTAGTTTCGAAACGTTTGGCCAAATTGTGTATAATATCTTAGTTAACACATTAATTGTTGACATTTATTTTCCATGTAATATAAATACAATTTACCGTCAGAATTAAGGTACTGAAGCGTACATAAACTCGGACAAGAAAGTTTTTCAGTGTCACCGTCTTTGACTTACAAAAATTGCTCCCTTAATCACCTTAGAGAATATTTACACACAGAATGTTTACTTCGCTTCTCGGAGTACAAACACATAGTTTACTTTTTTCTGTACGTTTATATATATATATATATATATATATATATATATATATATATATATATATATATATATATATATATATATATATATATATATATATATATACACGGGAGAGCTAGCAATCTATTGTTGTGGTCTTAAATTAATAACTCTTCCGTGGGTGGTTCGCCTAAAGCTCAACACCAAACCAACGCTAATCACATTGAACTCTTTCTTTAGAACTGGGTAATATTTTTCCTATCCTGTTGGTGTTAACACAACATGTAATTATTAGTAATAAAAAGATTTGAAGGATCATAAGCTTTACAATGTGGACACGCTTAGGGAATTTAGAATTTTTTTTTATCCATGTGTGCATGCTCATCTCTGTGGCATTAGCAATGTTAAATTTAGTTTGGTGTTCGGTTTATTTAAGCCTGTAAACATCTGGAGAGTTATTAAGGACTCCACAATATCTTACTGATCAGCAAGACAGTGTCTTTAGTTCAGAACACAGTCGAAGGTTAAAATAAAACCATTAAATATATATACACTGAGAAATATATACACACACATTATTATATATATAAGAAACACACTTAACAATTTCGTGAAGATGAGCGTTGACGTGTCGTCGGAGCTAGCTCTCGTCCTCAGCCTTTACCAAGGCAGTAAAAGGAAGTTATCCAACTCGGCCAGGAGTATTGGCAAAGTTTTGCTGAACATTTGAATAGGGGTTTGTCCTCCTGCTCCACAAGTTTACTTAAAATGTCAGCTAGGAAAAACATCTCTTTCATTCTGTCTGTATATCTTTCTGTCATGCTGAATTCAGGGCACCGTTGACTCTCCTATGATGTATCTTAGGGGAAATAATTACGTCCTGGGAGCTGTTCAGCTGCGCGCCTCGGGTTGACACCGTGACGTTGAACGAAATATTTTCCAAGCGACCACCGACCTCTGAGATTCGTAGTCCAATGTCGGATGGTAGGAGCTTCAGCTTGTATATATGACAGCAGATAGGGGTCACTCTTCTGTGATACTTTCACTCTACTTACATCTTTACTTATTATTGAGAGATTTCCTCTTCGGCAAATTTCAGCACCACATTTAGCAAAGTTTCACACATCTCTGACAGCTCATATTCATTCCTCACTTTCCTTCCTCAGGGTCAACTTATTTATCTTAAGTGTTATTACTTATTTTTCCCCTTGATATGACTGTCTCTACGGTGTAGTACACATACGGATTGATGATTTGTTTTGTTTAACAGCGCCATGTCGAGACGTCAATAACATGTTATATTATTAAAATCATATTAAGACCAAGGTAAATGGTATATATTGTTTAATATCTGTTCGATACATACCTTTTCGATATACATGACATGAAGTGAAGCATAACTGCCTCAATGACCGTCTGTCTGTCTGACTGCCGGTCTCTGTCTCTCACTCTATCTCACTCTCTCTCTTTCCCCACCTCTCTCACACTCTCTCTCTCTCTCAAAATTAATCACAACCCATCTTGGTTATCTAACAAGTTACCTCTCATCTTTTTTCGTCTACGTCATCATGAAATATTCTGTTTTCCTTTCCAATTTCCTTCACTTCCTCCGGTCGGCGCTCATCGTAAAACATATATTTGCTATATTATAGTTTATTTGTTCAATTATTTGTGAAATGCATTAAAATTCGCTCAGATAAGCAAAGGTAAGTAGGCTGACGACTGAATTAGCATATATTATTAGCAAACGATAATTACCTCGATAAATTGTTATTTACGAAAATTATAAATTTAATTGCCCTCATTTGCAAGGCATTAACAACGAGCCCTTCTATTTCCCCGCTGCTTTGAGCAAATATTATAGCTATATTTATGCAAATGAAAGTAGTAATAACAGAGCATTTTGAGAATTCCTGAATGATTACAGATTTCATTTGTACATTGAACAACTACTATCATTCTTCTCATGCAAATAATAATAATAATAATAATAATAATAATAAATAAATAAATAAATAAATAAATCCCAATTGTGTGATATATGAATGAAAAACTCGTTGGAGGCAGTGAGATGACTTGAACCAACTACCTAGTGATTCTCAGGCGCCGAGTGGGTTAAGGTGAGAATCTGGGAATCGGAGAGTGAAAGACTGGAGAGGAAGAAGAGAGAGACAGACACAGAGGAACAGGAAGACATAGATCGAGGAATAAAGAAGATATCCTTCCCCCCCCCCCCACACTTGAATCACGTCTTTTCGTTGAGAACAGAGACCGCAGGGAACGTACCGGTCTAAACACCGGTGTCGAGGTGAAGAAGGTGTATTAGGAGGAATATAGTGAACATGATGGTGGTAAACTAACCAGTTTGCTCTACTGAAGTCATTGCGAAGATTATAACTTGTAATGTTTATTTTTGCTTCACTATTCCTGAGGGGAGACCAGTCGAGGAGAGAAGAGATAAAAAGGGAAAAAAGCCTTAGAGATCATCTAAAAACACTTGACGACTGATGAAGAAGGCAATTTAAGAAAGTATGATTATAGGATGTTTGACGCCTCTGATGTGGTTGAAGGAGATTCTTGAGGTTTCCAGTAGTTGCAAATTCGAATGTCTGTAGAATTAATTACGGAATAAATGGGATACGAAGTAGTTCCCTTATGACTCTTGGTCGTTTATAAGATGGTTTTTTGCTATTATTTGTCTGTCAATGGGATACTAGTGAAAGCCCCGTAATGCATTGGGCATTTGCCTGACTTGACCTCGTCAATAAATCGAGAGATATTTGAAGATTTATGGATTGATGACAACAAACGAGAAAAATTTCAGGTATCTGAAGTATATTTCTCTGAAATGCTTGGAAATTGATTCTAGACAAATAACTTCCCCTGTGTTTAAAATAAATGTATTTAAACCTGTATATTAAAAACAAAATATATAAATACCTTACAATAAATTTCTTGTACAATGGTTAAAGCAGCCACCTTTCCTTTAAACAAAACCGAATAAATGTTAATATCAAAGTTATAGAACTCTGGATGTTAGTAAGAGTGAACTTGAATAAATATCTCTCCTAATATATGTTTTGATGCCTCAAAATGAAGTATGTCTCGTATCATAGGTACGTGACCTGAAACGAAAACACTTGAAGCTCTTTATAGCCATGGTTCTAGCGAAGACCTGTAACTCTCTCTTGCTGCAGGGGCGAAATGAGGTGTTTTACGAGTCGATTCGTTCAGGTTTTACGATAAGCCTTTAGAGATATAGTTACACTAAGGATTTCGAGGAACAATAAATTTTAATTAAAACCTTGGCAATAAAATTAATAATGATAAAGAAAATTTAAAGAGAAAGAGAGAGAGAGGGAGAGAGAAAGAGAGAGAAAGATTCAGAGAGAGACAGAGAAACAGAGAGAAACAGACGGATAAACAGTAACAGAATGACAGTCAGAAATAGGAAGACTGTGAAACACACACAGACACCCAGACAGAGATAAATTTGAGGTGGGAATCCTACCTTAACAATCTAATAAATCAAAATATTTCTACAAGCAAATCAAATCCTGAATTGAAACAGCAGATATTCAACCAACTTTTATTGGACAAAAAATGAATATCGAGATATTACTTTCACTACTTGGTTCACTTGTCCAATTACAGTTAAATAATGAGTCATGCCAAGTATAACGTTTCGCATTTTTCCCAATTTACCAAATTTGTCGTGCAATTACGTAATCACTAAAAGCCAAGGAGGGCTTAGAGCTATTACAAATAATGTCAATCAAACGTAAATATCATATCGCTCTCTGAAAGGGTTCACGTGAATACCGTGACTGTTCATCTCTTCCCCTTAGTGACTCGGCCATATTTTAAAGGCAAAACAAGTCTTACGACTGCTGAGAAAGTGGTATAGTATTAGCGGAAACAAATAATAATATATTCTCTCCAAAAGATTAGCAAAGGATATGGAGATAAAAGATATTTACGTGGGTATTGCTCTTAAATTTTATCAATTATATAATATTCATGAACTCTTTGTCAGTCTGTCTCTCATGATTACGACCGACTCAAGAGGCAGCGGGAGGATGTGTATTGACAGAGTTGGTTGTGTGGTTGGGGACCTGCAATCGACACTGCAAAAAGGGAGGCTGCTGATGCTTGCCAACCAGTCACAAAGGATGGTAATGATCATAATGGATGAACATTAACTTGATCTTTCTATTCGTTTCATAAAGCACTTCAGCTCTCATTTGGTATCGTGTTCCCGGCCTCTTGTTTCCACTGCATGAGGAAAAAGTTTTCATTACCTTACATTTACACGGGTTGAACTGTAGTAGCCATATGTTGGACCATTCAGTCAGTTTGTCTAGGTTTTCTTGTAGCCTCATACTATCTTCCACTGTCTTAATCCTCCTCACAATTTTTGCATTATCAACAAACTTTGAGGGGAACGAGTTTATAGTCCTCTGGGAGATCATTTACATATATCAGAAATACTATAGTTCCAAGGGTTGAACCCTGTGGGACTCTACTGGTGACACTTCGTCAATCTCAGACCTCGACCCTCACAGTGACTCGCTGTCTTCTGTTGCTTAGATACTTCAATATCAAATTGGAGTACTTTTCCTTTCACTCCTGCCTGCATCTCCAGCTTGTGCACTAGTCTCTTGTGTGGTACGGTGCCAAAGGCTTTCTTGCAGTCCAAAACTGCACAGTTTGCCTACTCCTCTCTTTCTTGCCTAATTTTTGTTGCCTGTGCGAAAAATTCAATTAATCCTGTGAAGCGTGACTTACCATCCCTGAACCCATGCTGATGCTATGTTTAAAACTCTTTCGCTCCAGATGTTTCACTAGCTATATTAGCACAATCTTTTCCATCAACTTGCATTGTATGTAAGCTAGGGATACTTGCCTGTAGTGTGTGTGTGTGTGTGTGTGTGTGTGTGTGTGTGTGTGTGTGTGTGTGTGTGTGTGTGCGAGTGTGTGTACTCAACTAGAATGTACTCACCTAGCTGTGCTTGCGGCGGTTGAGCTGTGTGTGCTTGCGTGTGTGTTTACTCACCTAGTTCTACTCCCCCTAGCTGTGCTTGCGGCGGTTGAGCTGTGTGTGCTTGCGTGTGTGTTTACTCACCTAGTTCTACTCCCCCTAGTTGTGCTTGCAGGGGTTGAGCTTTTGCTCTTTGGTCCCGCTTCTCAACTGACAATCAACTGGTGTACAGATTCTTGTACAGTACAGTACAGAACCAACTGGGCTCTATAATATTTACATTTGAAAATGTTTATGGAGTCTGCCTCCACTATATCACTGTTCAATGCATTCCATTTGTTAACTACTCAGACACTGAGAATATTATTTGTAATGTCTCTATGGCACATTTGGGTACTTAAGTTCCACCTATGTCTCCTTGTTCGTGTTCCACCGTGTTAAAGAGTTTGTCTTTGTCCATCCTGTCAATTCCCCTGAGAATTTTGTAGGTGGTTATCATGTCTCCCCTTGCGTGTGTGTGTGTATCCACATATACATTTCAGAGATATTTGTAGTTGTGCTTCTGGAAACATATTCATAAACCGGAACCCGTTTGGTCTTACATTCCAAACTTTCAAAACGTTGCGACAGGTCGACCCGAGCCAGCGTCTATTGAATACCTGAGGACCCCATCCGGGCAGATGAGGCCAGGAGTGAATAACAGATGAAGTGGACGGGTTTAGTAGGGGATCATCAATTGGTGAATACTCTATCTCTGAAACTAGGTTAATGGTGATGCGATACTTGTGGGATGTTATGTCTAGATCTCGCAGACTAGACCGTGTAGGACTGATGAGCAGAAACATTGGTAGGTATTGGTGGATATATATATATATATATATATATATATAAACACACACAAACACGTGTAGCGACCACGAACCTTGGTAACCCGGAGGACACTTGAAACCCCGCAAACGACACGGAAAAAAAGTTTAGTTAAGCCTTAAGATTGCACTCCTAAGTTCTGTATCTGCTTAGTGTTCACTTGTGCCTGAACTAGATAGAAGCTTAGATAATGCTGATGGAACAGTTGCCTCAGCGCAGTTACAGTGACGTGCAATTGCAGTAAATAATTGGGTGCAAACTTGTAGCGAGTGAAGGAGTTTGCAATGTGGTTTCTCCCTCTCCAAACCTCACTCTTCTCTTTCTCTTTCGCTTTCTCTATATATATATAATGTGTGTGTGTGTGTGTGTGTGTGTGTGTGTGTGTGTGTGTGTGTGTGTGTGTGTGTGTGTCTGTGTGTCTGTGTGTCTGTGTGTCTGTGTGTGTGTGTGTGTGTGTGTGTGTGTGTGTAAATCGAAAAATCTGACCGCGTTCGTAAATTAATACATTTTCAATGATAACGCTTGAATATTTCGTTCATATATTTATTTTTTTAATTTCATTGACAAAAGAGAGCGATTTTTCAGGATTTTTTGCTGATATTTTCTTGGTAAGCAGGAAATTACTCCACAAGGAAGTGAACATACTCGGAGTTTACCTGTCTGAAAGCACTGCGTAACTTTTCCGTGTTCTTTTCTCCCTGTGTAATGAGTGATGTTTTATAATGACTTTTGCCTCCCAAGATATTGACAATGGTTATTATTTCCTTCTAACGTTGCTCTGACGGTTGCCTTAGCTTTAGGAGGAGGTTTTGATGGTTACTTGAAGGCTGCCGACTATGTCTAGAGTTCTGTGACATTGTCACTGCTCCAGATAAGGAATAGGCAGCCTTTAATTATTAAACTTCAAACCGTCTACACTAGGCTAAGGAACAGACTAATACAACGTTTGATAGAGGTAATAGTCATTTTCTACACGTTGGAGGTATAAGGAACAACAAAATAAAACTTACTACCAAGAGACATAACGTGTTATATAGAGCTATACAACATATTCATCCCTCTTGACGAGTTTATCCGTCGCTGCTGATCGATCCAGGTAGCTTGTGACATTATTTAGTAAACACACGAGATCAGAGAACCAGACGTCCTCCCTTCCTCTTCTGGCGTGGAGTTTCAATTATTTCACATCCCAGAGTTCGTCAGGGAACGCTTCTACCCGTGGCTCCAGACACGGGGCTGGGTCTCCGTGTCATTCTCCGGGACAATGTTCCGTGCCTAGTTAGATTGCGTGAGAAAATTACACAAAAATATCTACTGATCGACTTGAGAATGGTCCAGGACGGAGCGAAACGTCGTCGTCCCTTCACCTTCTAGTGTGTGGTCAGGTCAACAATATCTATTAATTTAGTTGACGTCTGGAGTTTAGAGAGCTGCGAGTTTGCTCGCTCAGCAATGGTAGTGTTTCATGATGGTATTGATTGGGGTTTTATTTTTGCATCTGGCAGGACTAGCGGTGGCGGTGTTGCTTGCTATTGTTGCATGTTGTTGTTGTTGGTGCATGCATCTCGGGACTCTAGTGAGCATTATGTATGCTGCGCAGAGAAAGGTGCAAATATACGGAGATCACAAACTGAAATGCTTCCTGGGGTGGAAGTGGTTGTGTTCCTGATGGTGATCGTGAACCTGATGGTGGAAGTGACAATCTCAGTGATAGTGAAGACTATTTAAGAGGAATAAATGTCGCTCTCCTCGCAAGCGAAGTTTAAAGTTGTTAATATATCAGACTATAACCCTGACCTTCATGACCAGAATCTGTCATTAAAGTTGGGCCACGGGTCATCATCCTCACCAAACACCAATAACTACTCACCAAACAACATTAACTACTCAGTTAGCACCACTAACTCCACAGCAAACAGCTCCCACATCACTGCATCGCTAGCCTGTCAATCTCAATTTAGGGCGATATCTAATACTAGAATTGAAAGTCAAATTTGTTTCTCGCAAACATATCTTCAATTCTGACAGGGGATGACAGTCTTCGATTCATTTTATAGAATATAAATGCTATTGATATTCTAATGGGGGGGGGGGATTGAGGAGATGGTGGTAGTGATGGTTGAAGTTGTTGAGGAAATGGTGATCTCGATGGTGGTGGTAATAGTGGTGATGGTATTGGCAATTGTGGTGGTAGTGACATTGCTGGTGGTGATAATAGAGGGGTGGTAGTTCGGGTGAATTAAAAATTACATAATAATTGTTAAAGTAATAGTAATAACAATAATAATAAATTAGACGTAGAGATAATAATGTAAATAATAATGTATAATGATAAAAGCAGAAATCAGTAATAAACACTCGCATATATATGAAGCATTAAAGAAACATACCAGCTAATGAACACACAATTCAAAGCCACATATCTTTAGCTTATCTTGAACATTTATAATCTGTGTCAGCCATGGAAGTCTTTGAGACGAGAGACGAAGGAGCGTGTTGATGAGAGGCAGGATTACAAGAAGTAACCGAGAGGGACGGGATTACAGGTATATTGTAGATATGGAAATAATAGGATTTATGGGAGGTGGATGAGATGAGAGGGATTACATGGGTTGGATCGCGGGGATCGGATTAATGAGAATGAATATCAAGAGATATCACATCAAGTGCATAACTTATAGAGAACTTTAGAATTCATATAAGAGTGAATGCGTACTGGGTATTACCGGGAGAAGTGAGATTAAAAAAAGGGATTAAGTGACTAATCTAATATATCTGATAAATTAATCTGATGAGATTGATGAAGCAGGAATAGAGTCCAGGATAAGGAGAGGGATTAAAAGGCAAGAATAAGAGTCGTAGCAAGTAAGAGAATATATACAGTTGGAATTACGATGCATAGAAGAGTATGAGCATTGATGATGAAGATTAATTCACCACAAGAGGTTGCACGGGCATGAGTAGCCCGTAAAGCGAAGAGTAGCTGGTGAATAATAAAACCATGAGGAGGAAATGGACTGTGGTTTCAAGTACACAAGCATAACGAATGATTTTAAATGTGCTTTTTGAGCCCCTAGAACGTGATAGCAGCAGACTATTGTGTGATAATAGAGAAATCAGCGGAAAACTCTGCCTAATTGTTTCAGTCTAGCCACTGGATTAAAAGCACGTTCTTCGGGTACTAGCCGAGGGCGTAGCCCACTAGGCCACAATGTGTGTTTGTATATGTGTGCAACTATATGAGCTTTTATTTACATGCGTATGTATATATTAGTGCGAGTGTGCGTTCACGCCCATGTGAACGCACAAGAGTGTGTGTATATTTTATACACACTCTTGTCTGCATTTGGTTTATTAATAACAATTGTGAAAATACGCAAACAACATTTACAACACTAAACAACGGTAGCAAGGAAAACAACGATACACGTGAATGGATGGACAGGGAAAGTCGATGAATGAAGGGTGATATGAAATGGGAAAACTGCGAAATTGAGGGGGAAGAAACACCTTCGAATAACGTAATTGAAAGGAGAGGGTCAAACAATCAACTATACGAATGCAAGGAGAAGGGAAAATCACGAAATACACGAATGTCGGGATATGAAAACTACGATGTAAAAAAATGTTGGGAGAATTTAAAACTACGAAGCACACGAATGTATGAGCTAGTAAGGCACATACCCTGAGAGGCGCCGTTGTTGGACACGAACGAGAGAGCTGGTTGTCAGAAATCAAAAGTCAAAGGGGCATGGAATGCACAGAAAAATGAGAGAGGGAAATCAGAGGGGAAACAATGTAAGCTTTTAGGAGGTGTATTGAGAAGAGCGAGCGAGAGAGAGAGAGAGAGAGAGAGAGAGAGAGAGAGAGAGAGAGAGAGAGAGAGAGAGAGAGAGAGAGAGAGAGAGAGAGAGAGAGAGTGAGTGTTAAGACTTTATCAGAAATCGTGTTATCCTAATCACGAATTGAATCGTCGTTATAATATATCTATTCCACATTTGTAAATATTGAGTTGGCCATAATTCCCGACTGTCCAAGTGGTTGGGCACCATTCCTTTCCCCTGTCCTATCCCAAATCCTTATCCTGATCCCTTCCAAGTACTATACAGTCGTAATGTCTTTGTGCTTTCTCCTGAGAGTCCCCCCATTCTAACCTGGAACGGTCTCTCCATAATCAGGTGATCAATTCGTAGTAACCATAAATCGTCTCGTCTAACTCAAGCATCGCCTCGATGTAATGTAGAACAGCCGAGTTCGTAACTGATCCAAATGACATGTTATTTTCAAATATCACCGGCTGCATATTCTTTGGAAACTCACCTTCAATTTCCCCTCCACTTTCAATGTTTAAACCATTACGAAAATTTATCCATTTATTCAAGAAGCTACACATTTGTGGTTGATTTTAAATATCCTCGCATTTCTGATTTATTCAAAGAGCGTTGTATTTCTGACCTATTCAATAAGCTTGACATCTTCATTAAATTTGCCTAACATGCCTGAGATTTAAATGAACAATAGTTTATTGCAATACACACAGACATCACAATAGCGTGATATATCAAATGAATAAATTCACAAGGGGCCGTGATGAGGGGCTCGAACCTACGCACAGTTTTTCACACATACACAGCCTCGCTCCTGTGCCAGATAAGTCCACTACGGGCTCACCATAGCCCGTGCTACTTGGAACTTTTATTCTGAGTAGCTGAGTCTAAAACAACAACAACAGCACAGTTTATACTGCGGTAACCTAATAGTTTATTTATCTAGTGGCCTTTAAATGAAGTAAAAAGCTGTTTCTTTTTTCAATTTCATTGTCATTTTACAGGACAGATTATAGCCAAATAAATTTTCTATTATAGTAGTTTCCTATTCTTTAATTAATCCAACGTAGAAATGTTTCTTGGATAACAGCTGAAGAGTATTTTTTGGGCTGTAAAAACATTTATAGGATGTATTTGGATTTCATGTACTCTGCTCCGGATATAAAAATCCCGTGTACTACGCGGTCCCAATTTAATACCGGTTGTGCAATGGTCAGGTTCGGCAATAACAGAGACTGGGTAAACATTGTTTTTTCAGGAAAACTCCGAACCTAGTTAGGGAAAGACAAATACAGGGATATGTTTTTTCCTTTTCAGTTTCTCCTCATATTCCCACAATTCTCTGGCACCAGATTAAAGGTACTTCTGTCACTAGTCCGTATTCCTATATTTGCACAAGTCAACACTACTCTGTCACCAGTATACCCCCCTTTTCTGTTACCAATCCACACCCCTGTCACACTTCCTTGTTACAAGCTAACATCTCTTCCTATCTATCTAAGGAAACACAAAATATGACTATAAAAGGTCGATTTCTATGCAACGTCCTCGTTCCTCAGAGGGAACTGAGCAATGAAGAATGACTGAAAGAACTGAACGTTACCACACTGGAAGAAAAAAAGACGTACACAATTCAAAAAGGTAGTGACCAAGAATAATTTTGACGGAATAGCAATGTTAAAAGAGGAAGAGTCATAGAAGAAGACATAGTTATATTCTGGAGATATATATGTGTCTCAGAGACGTAAGAAGGATTGTCTTCAGCCTAGGAGTAGTAAATTTAGAGGACATGACGAGAAAGTTGTGGAGGTCAATTACAAACACAATTTTATATGTAAATATTATAAGAAAGTCGAGTTTAAAATGTGATTGCATTGAACACCCCCCCCCCCCCATTGATATACGCCATTTCCTACCTACTTTATTCCCTCGTAAAGCCTTGCCTTACTGACCAGGCTCCTGCAGGTCAGCTTTATTACACAGGAGCAAGGAAAATGCCCTCATTATTTGTCGGGCTAGAACTCCCACGGCGATGGCATTTTCTTGTTTTTGAAGACACGCTGTGCCATGAATTGGACTATTTTGTTTGTAATAATATGAGAGAGAGAGAGAGAGAGAGAGAGAGAGAGAGAGAGAGAGAGAGAGAGAGAGAGAGAGAGAGAGAGAGAGAGAGAGAGAGAGAGAGAGAGAGACAGAGAGAGAGAGAGAGAGAGAGAGAGAGAGAGAGAGAGAGAGAGAGAGAGAGAGAGAGAGAGAGAGAGAGAGAGAGAGAGAGAGAGAGAGAGAGAGAGAGACAGAGAGAGAGAGAGAGAGAGACAGAGAGACAGAGAGAGACAGAGAGAGAGAGAGAGAGAGAGAGACAGAGAGAGAGAGAGAGAGAGACAGAGAGAGAGAGAGAGAGAGAGAGAGACAGAGAGAGAGAGAGAGAGAGAGAGAGAGAGAGAGAGAGAGAGAGAGAGAGAGAGAGACAGAGACAGAGACAGAGAGAGAGAGAGAGAGAGAGAGAGAGAGAGAGAGAGAGAGAGAGAGAGAGAGAGAGCAACCTATCCTCAGGGTCCCAACGTACTCCTGAGACCTGCTTATAGTGGCCAGACTGCATTGTTTACCAGTTCGTCTGTGGTATACTAAAGGCTGAGGAACAACCAGGGCGCCGCCTTGTGGGGACTGACCCTCTTAACAACAAAACTACCTGTCTCTGCCTACCTGTCACCTTTCCCAACCTGTCTGCCTACATTCTAGCTTTTCTTACAGCTAGACTGCCACCATCCCATCCTGCCGGTCTGCCATTTTGCCAGCTTGCTATCAAGCCTGGCAGCCTGCCTGCTAGCCTGCCTGCCTGCCTGCCCACCAGCCTACCGGTCTGCCTGCCTGCCTGCCAGTCTGCTTGCACGCTTGCCATCCTGCCTGCCCTCTTGTCAGCTTTCCTGACATCCTCTCAATCTTCCTGCCATTCTGTCAACCTTTCTGCCGTCCTGCTAGCATGTCTACCCTCCAGCCAGCCGGACTGTCGTGCTGCCAAATTGACTGCCAACCTGCCAGCCTTTCTGCCGTTCTGCCAACCAACCTGTAGCGGGAGGTGTACAAATATTCCACGTTCGACCGTCGAAAGTGGTATATTTGTACACCTGCCCCCGTGAAGGATGTAGCCTTTAATCTACGCACATAAGTATGCTCACCACACCGATGACCAAGTTCACGAGACGTTAGACCTTTCCCCTTCAATGAGGTGTCCCTAAAAATCCTATGAGACAGGCCCCATAAACAAAACAAAAATATTGTTGGAAATATACATAAAATTCAATGAGGTCTCGGGGAAGAATACAATTAGAGAACGCAATATAACATAGGAAGGGAGTACCACCTCTGGCTGGAAGAAGGGGACCCTTAGCCTCGGAGGAAATCACACATAATGCATTAGAGGGAATGTTTAGGTCCCCCTCCAATACAGTTTATGTGTGCTTTTCTCCTACCACCCCCTTCCATTTGTGTTTTTTTTTTGCACAATATATAAGTAGTCCCACAACTTTTCAAGCCCTCAGTAACCAAATTTAAAAAAAAAAATTCCTTGAAGCATACAAGAGAACTGGAAGTTTCGGCTGGAGTTGCCAATCTGTCTGGCACTGATAGCTATGTGGGCCTTTGGGCTACGACGGCAAAGCCACACAGAGCTGGCAATCACCAGGCAAGGCTTGCCACTGGCCAGTTTGCAGGAGCAGATGATCTCTGGAAATCTACAACTGGTTCTCGGCAATAATCACAACAAAATCAAATTTAACAGAGCATGGACAAGATGCCGAGAGACAACACAGGATGACAAAACTCTGTAAAACAGATTTTGAGAGACCGAGTTACTTAGGCAGGGTACACTGGCGCACCAGACCAGAGGTGGTGGCCGTCCACGCAATATGAAGTTACTCTGGCAACGGGTGATGTGACACTGGATTATAATGTAATGCAAATTATACAATTATAATCTTTCAAGTTAATACCCATGAACGTACTATATCGCCTAAATCATTAGCTCTAAATTTAATGAAACAAAAGTTTTAACAATTAAATAGAAAATAACATTGGAAACATTAATAAAATACACAAGACTAGAATTCACGAACAAAAATTAGTAATACTAAAAGCTTCACTTTTAGAAAATTAAAGAGAAAGATTATGAAGTTTACATACAAAGCACCGACAAATGCTAAGAGGTTCATTCACATATATCAAACGATCGTTATTGAGAAGATTGATGACAAAGAAACAGGGAAGTAAAATTTTAAATTGGTACTTTGTCTATTTAATAGGAACGGACTAAATATTATACCTATATCTTAACGAATATACAAGTTTAGTGGTGACTCGGAACAAAGTCATTAATCACATTACAAAACTAAAATCTGATAAAAAAAAAGCCTTACGCCTACATGACAAAGGGGCGGAACCGCAAGACCCTAATGAAGGAGGTTTCAAACCTCTGTGATCAATGGAACAAGGGGAGACGCTTTAGCACCCTTATGATCAATGGTAGAGGGATTTTGTACTCAAATGGTCAATGGAGAGGGGACTTTTGTACCCCAATGATCAATGGTTTTTCAGCCATATGACATTCGAAGAAGTCTTTGGCACCTGTATGACCAATGAACTCGGCAAACATTTTTTAAATTTTTAACATGTTTTTAATTACGATAAAAAAATTTATCGAAATATAAAAAAAAAACTTTAACGCGAGGCCGTAATGTTTCCGTAGAACGACTTTTTAAGGTTACGATGTAACGTTTTAGAGAAAAAGTTTATTTGTTAATTTTATTCATTACTAATTCGGTTCAAAACATTGAAAAATATAAAATAAATACATAATAAATATGGTACATAAAGAGATAACAATTACGACCATCTCAATTTAATCTTGACTAAATCGAGATGTATTTACAACTTAAAATATTTTGTCACAATAAAAAATAAGCATTTAAATCAAAATATAATTTAACCAAATTATAAAACAATCTCCAACACAACTGAGACGTGAGACACAGAGACACAATAAAGACAGATAAATGTAGAGACACACTGAGAAGACAAAAAGAGAGAAAGAGACGGAGTTAACGGGATAGTGTGTGAGAATGAGAGAGAGTGAAAGTGTGTGTGTGTGTGTGTGAGAGAGAGAGAAAGAAAGTGTTTGAGAGACAGTGAGAGTGAGTGAGAATGAGACATACAGAGACTGAGACACAAAGAAAGAGAATGACACAGAAACACAGACACAGATACAGAGTGATGCAGGCAGATACAAAGAGACACAGACATGGAAGACACAAAAACAGAGAAAGAAAATGAAACAGAAAGACGGAGAAATACAGAAATAAATACACAGAGAAGATAAAAATGAGAGACACAAAGAGTGTCAAAGACAGCAACAGAGACAGAAACACAGAAAGCACACAAAATGTGACACACAAGACAGACAAACACAGAGACAGAATATGACAGGCAAAGGACCGACACTGTTGGCTGACTGTTTTAAGTGACGCGCCCGTCAACACAGCTGACGCAGAAGCAGCAGTAGCTACATCTGTATTTGCCTCACCATCCTAAAAATGAAGAAATAATTATTTACTGCAGGTAATTTTTTCATTAATTTCAAAATAATAATGAAAATAAAATAATAATATTTGCAGATTGTAACCTCAAATAATGTACATATATATGCTTAAGTCTATAATAACAATAATATTATTACCCAGAGAGCAATTACACTAACCTGATGTGTCAATGAGAAAATCCTTGAAGCCTGGATTTCTGGGGTGTGTGCCTGGGAATACTCAGCACACAGGTTCGAGTCCTCATCACGGTGCCTACAGATTATCTCATTATTAATAATAAATAAACTAACAATTATAAATATCAAATAATATAACACTGGATGATGGATTGGGCAGTGCAGGTGAATGGTGGTAGAGTGGAGGAGTGGCCAATGAAGTGGGGTAGTGAATGGAGTGGGCAGTTCAATGGTAGTGGGTGGAGTGGGCAGTGCAGTGGGTGGAAGTAGGCGGAGTGGGCAGTGCAGTAGGTCGTCGTGGGTGGGGGACTGAGCAGTGAAGTGGGTGGTAGTGGGAGGAGTGGGCAGTTCAATTGTAGTGGGTGGAGTGTGGAGTGCAGTGGGTGGAGTGGGCAGTTCAATGGTAGTGGGTGGAGTGGGCAGTGCAGTGGGTGAAGGAGTAGGCAGTGCACTGGATGGTAGTGGGTGGAGTGGGCAGTTCAATGGTAGTGGGTAGTGCAGTGGGTGGTAGTGGATGGAGACGTGGGCAGTGCAGTCGGTGGTAGTGGGTGGAGGAGTGGGCAGTGCAGTGGGTGATAGTGGGTGGAGAAGTGGGCAGAGCAGATATGTTGGCGGCTGCTTCGATGTTGGCGAGACTGCAGGGAGAGTGGACTAAAGCAGTACATGCTCTGATATATTCACATTATGAACATGCAACTCTGAGAGAATATGTGGAATATATGAAGTGAATATAGGGATAGTGGTGGGGTAAATTAACTAAATATAAATAAGAACTTAACTGAAAACAGAGGAGTAGTCTTGATGTGTTGCCTTCGTTGGTTCGTTAAATATTCTTGTTCTCTTGTAAGGAGTTTTGGACACTTGGAATCCAAACAATCAAATTGCATTCGGTGAATCTTCATCTGAATCACATTGAATTCTTCACAATGAACAATACATAGGGAATTATATAAAGAATTATAAAAAAACATAAGAAATAGGGACGTACCTTATAAGATGAAGAGCGATGTCCCACGAGGAGCTGTTAAGGGTTTCACTTACCTGCAATGATAAGAAAGAGAAATTATTCATTTGTTGCACTGAAACACATTAATGCTTTTTAAATTCTCATATACAACAAATATAACACATCAACGACTATAATATTATATATATATATATATATATATATATATATATATATATATATATATATATATATATATATAAAGTACTAAAAGAGGAGGCAAATCCCTGACGAAAGACTTAAATATTGAGGTGACAACAAAGTAAGGAAATAACTAGCATCAGTAAATATAACTAAAGCTATTGGGCTGGATAGAGTTTCAACGTGGAAGTTATAGAGTCAGAACAGGCCCCCAGCATACCTCTAGGACTCATTTAAAAGTAGTACACGCGCCCGCGTGTGCGCTTGTTCTCACCTAGTTGGCTTATGTTCGTGTTTTCGAATAAATGCGAGTGCATATACGCCTGTGGGCGTGTGCGTAAAGGTATGTGCGCGCCTGGGTATACACGTATGCGCGAGTGCATATCCGCATGTGCACGCGCGCAGCACAAATAAAAGTTGCCACTTAAGGGTCGAGAAATTGCTTACCTTACTCGGACGGTGGTTTACGCTGGAGGTCCCTCGTCCAGTGAGGTCAGACTAGGGCATTGTAAACTGCCGCTCCTCGACTGCTTGTTTCCGGCCTAACAGTAAACTCTCCTGAGTCAACAGTCAACTACAGAGGCAGCGGCGCCTCGGGCCAAAGTTATTCACTAATTCCTCAATAATCACTAATATACACACTTCACTTTTAGTCTTTTTTATAAAAAAACGAACATATAATGTTCACACAATCTTCACAGCACTTTAGTAATGTACACATGATCTACACAGCACTTTAGTAATGTACACAGAACAAAATTGCTTTATCACGCAGACTTCGTCACACCAAAACCACCACGAGCCACAGCTAACAACTAAATGACCTAACCCGCCGGGACAAAGATTTGAGAATCCTTCGTTCGAGTTCCAAATGAAACTGCTCATACACTCTCTCGAAGCCAAGTGATGTTTCATCTCAGCTTATCCTAAAGCATTGACGAAGTGCTATGTTCTTCTCCTGCGCTTATCTGGGTCCTTCGTCTATGTTCTTTAAATACAAACAGTTTAATGTATTGCTAATATCATGTGGCTGGTGTTGATCCTTCCTGCGAGTGAGTGAGGGAGCCTTTGTACACAGTTGACAGTTGATGTTATTTCCAGACTTTTGCTTCCTTGGTCGAGTGGCTACAGTCTCGGGCTGCATATATAAACGAGTACAAACACAACCTAAATAGCTGGCACAGTGCATGGGAGATAATGAGTACTGCGGGGTCGCGTGAAGCTTGGACGAGCGTCGTCTGTGAATACATCACCAAGTGCTCGGTAGTCTAACAGCTCCACTATTAACAAGCATTTGGCAGAACCATCGTCTGGCCGTGTTCGTCTTGAATGAGGTCGAAGCCGAAGATGCATTTGTCCGTTTTGATTGAAAATGCTACTTTCCCGAACCTTCATTGACATTATTACTTGTTATAGTTTTGTGTATGATTGAGCCTGGTTGGGAGAGGTGATGGCAGTTGTTTGTGTTTGTGGATTGTGAGTAAGGTGCTTGGAGAGGGAAGGGTTCGAACACGGGAGGGTTGGAAATAATATCAACTGTCAACTGTGTACAAAACGTTCTTCACTCACTAGAAGGAAGGGTCAACACCAGCCTCATGCTTACAGCGATACATTAAACTGTTTGTATTTAAAGAAAATAGACGAAGGACTCAGATAAGCGCAGAACATAGCACTTGGTCAATGCTTTAGGATAAGCTGAGACGAAACATCACTTGGCTTCGAGTGAGTGTATGAGCAGTTTCATTCGAAACTCGAAGGAGATTTTCTCAAATCTTTGTCCCGGCGGGTTAGGTCATTTAGTATTTAGCTGTGGCTCGTGGTGGTTTTGTTGTGACGAAGTCTGCGTGATAAAGCAATTTTGTTATGTGTACATTACTAAAGGGCCGTGTAGAGCGTGTGTACATTACTAAAGTGCTGTGAAGCTCGAGTGTACATTATATGTTCGTTTTTTCATAGAAAAGACTAAAAGTGAAGTGTGTATATTAGTGATTATTGAGGAATTAGTGAATAACTTTGGCACGAGGGGCGCTGCCTCAGTATTTGACTGCTGACTCAAGAGAGTTTACTGTTAGGCCGGAAACAAGCAGTCGAGGAGCGGCAGTTTACAATGCCCTAGTCTGACCTCACTGGACGTGGGACACCCCCCCCACCCCGCGTAAACTACCATCTGAGTAAGGTAAGTAATTTCTTGACCGTTAAGTGGCAACTTTATTTGTGCTGCGCGCGTGCACACGTGTATATGCACGCGGGCACACGCCCACATGCATATACGCACTCACGCATACACTTATAAAGTAATTAAGCACTCTCCCTCAAACACACGAACATTTAGTGAATTAGGTTAGTACATATGCACACGCAGGCTCGCGCACACATACACACATACTCACACGCGGTCATGCGCCCACGAACACACGCACACGAACACACATGGTCACGCGCACACGAACCCATGTTCCCACGCTCACACATTAATACCCGCACACGCATAATTTTGTACTCGCATGCGCATACCCTCGTACACATGCACGAACTTATACACACGTACAGTCATTCACGGTCACGTACATACGCATATATGTACGTACTCGCACACACACACGTATGTACACATATCAATGTAAAGACATGTACGTATACTCACGTATTAACGAGAGGACATAATGGGAAGCTGGAGACACTGAAGAGTCACCAGGATGTCAAAGAGAACTTTCTCAGTCTCACAGTCGTAAATATGTTGGACCAGATGAGCAAATTGTCCAAGTCAGTTCAATACGCAACTTTATAAATAAATATATTTTCATTTTCCACTCGGTCAATCCTCTCTCTCTCTCTCATCCTGTCTAGCGACGTCAGGTATAGTTCCTTCAGTCTGTTCGCACTTCATCTCACGTAATTCGGAGCCAGTTTCGTGGCAAACTACTGCACCCTTTCCAGCTTCTATAAGTGTTTTTTAAGACGGTTGCTCCAAGATGGGGTCGGCGGAGTCAAACACTGACTTTACATGGTATTAAGTGATCTAAAAGCCTCCTTATTCAAGTTCCTGGAATATGTTCTTACTTATACTAGAATAGAGTGTGCAGCTGACCTTAGTCGATATGTATGTATGCCTCTAGAGTTGAGTTTGGTGTTATGTCTACTCCCAGGTTTATTTCTTTAGTTATAGGGAGGTAACTTCTTTTCATCTTGTATTGGCCCTTCGATCTCCTGGCTCCTGTTTCCATTTCCATTACCATTCACTTGGTGACGTTGGATTCCAGCTTGAACTGAACTTGAAATGAATCTTTATAAAGGACACTGGTCTACAGTTAAACACTTTTTCACTATCTACTTTCTTTTAGATTGGAACCACATTTGCCTTCTTCCAGCAGCTAGGCAATTTCCCCTTTTTACGTTACTAATTCTGAATCAGTCCTAGAGGTATGCTGGGTTTCTGTTCCGACTCTATACCTCCACGTTGATACTCTATCCGGCCCAATCGCTTTAGTTATATCTAGTGATGCTAGTTGTTTTCTTACTCTGTTGTCACCTCAATATTTAAGTCTTTCGTCAAGGGATGCCTCCTCTTCTAGTACTGGGAGCTGTTTAGACTTTGTAGTGAACACTCCATGGAAGCTGGCATTGAGTTCCTGGTAAATTTCTTTATAATTTTCTGTATACTCGCAAAACCCATTTTCGTTACCTAATTTGTCATTTTAGTGACAGTGAATGACCGTCCTTAAAATGACAGCCATTCAGTGTCATTTTCCTTTTATATACCTATGTAGAAGTTTCGGTGGTTTCTTTGCTACGGAAACAGTATCGTTTTCATACATTCTTTGTCCAATCTTCCTATATTTATGTATTCATATCAGCCCTGTTGCATCTATTCTGGTTTTCCTGTTCGTTACTCTCTGCATTTCTTCCTCTCCCTCCTGCTTTTCGTTTTTTCTTAATTGTCACTGTCTATTGAACAATGGTCTATTGTAATCTTTACTACATTTTTTTTTTATTGTTCTACCTCTTTGCACCTAAGTTTGACTAAGTCCATTATTTCCTGGACTGTCTTCCCTCTAAATTCCTCCTCCCATTTGACACTTTCCGTGAACTCTTTCTTTCATGTCTCATTCTTATGTCTTCTCTCCCTTCCCAGACTACTTGTCAAATGGGCGCTACTTTAAGTTCAATCACGTAGTTAAATATTTGAACACAATGGACACTTACTCCCTGCAGTGGTATTTCTTGCTACAAGTTCTCGACGTCCCTCTTTCTGGGTCAACACCAGATCCAGTAGGCTTGGTGTATCTTCTCCCCTTTCCTCGTGTTTTAAGTTGTAGAAAAAAAGAATTTTTTTCTACAACTTTCACAAATTTTGCTTTCCACGTTTCTTCGCCACCATAATATCTGGATTTCTAATATATACATATATTAGTCGTTGATGTATTGTATATGTTGTATATGAGGATTGAAATGCATTAATGGGCTTCAATGCAATATATGAATAATTTCTCTTTCTTATCATTGCAGGTAAGTGGAAACCTTAACAGCTCCTCGTGGGACATCGCTCTTCATCTTTTGAGGTACGTTCCTATTTCTTATGTTTTTTTTAACTATATAATTAATTTTGTATTATTCATCGGGATTCATATGAAGATTCATAGAACACAATTCTTTAAGTTTTCTGTTAAATACTGAAACGTAATAAAATTACGCGGTTTCAATACGGTTTTAAAAAATAATTCCACTTCGCGTTTTTTTAATTTTATATTGAATTTAAGCATCTTTTTAAATAACGTAATTAAATGAAATTTCAGACCCTTAACTTTAGAGCCAAAACCTTAAGCAAAAATATAAATTCCATTATAACATATTTGATTGTATATTTTATTTTAAATTGGTTACAATTATTTGTGTGATGACCAAACCACACACCAGAAGATGAGGACACGATGACGATTCGGTCCGTCGTAGACTATTATCAAGGTGAATGTCTTGATTGTGTGTGTGTGTGTGTGTGTGTGTGTGTGTGTGTTTTTCGATGTTTTGCATGAGAATGACGGATTATGTATGTATTCTCCTAGTTGTGCTTGCAGGGGTGCAGCTTCGGCTCTTTGGTCCCGACTCTCAACTGTCAATCAACGGGTGTAAAGGTTGCTGAGTCTATTATTCTCTCTCGTATTTACGCTTAAAACTGTGTATGGAGTCTGCCTCCATCACTTCCTAATGCATTCCACTTATTAACTACCCTGACGCTGAAAACAAAAATTTCTAATATCTTTATGGGTCATTTGGGCACTCACTTTCGATCTCTGTCCCCAGGTGTGTGTGGCCCTTGCGTTAAATTGTCTGTCTTGGTCTACTCTATCTATTCCCTTGAGATTCTTGTATGTGTTGATCATGTCTGCCCCTAATTCTTCTGCCTTCCATTGACGTGAGGTTAAATTCCCGTAGTTCCTCCTCATAGTACATGCCCCTCAGTTCTGGAACTAGTCTGGTGACACACCTCTGAACCTTGATGACCAAACAACACACTAGAAATTAAGGAGACGACGACGTTTCAGTCCGTTTTGGAACATTATCAAGTCGATTGTCAACTTAATAATGGTCCAGGACGGACCGAAACGTTGTCGGCTTTTCAATTTTTAGAGTGTGTAGTTTGGTCAATATTTTTCAGCCACGTTATTGTGATTTTTCTTCTGCTCTGGACCATCTTCAATTTAGTTTTATGTTCGACGAGATATGGACTCCAAGCTGAAGCTGAATTCTCTAGGATTGGTGTGACATACGTGGTATACAAGGTTCTAAATGATTCCTTGTGTGATTCCTGAATGTGTGATACCCTGAATGATTCCTTGTGTGATTCCTGAATGTGTGATACCCTGAATGATTCCTTGTCTGAGTGTGAATATACGTTTGTGTATCTATGTCTGTGTGTACGTGTATTTGCATTTGTGAGTATAGGCATGTGTTTATGTATGTATGTATGTATGTCTATGTGTGTTTGAATTTGTTTATATAGTCTACCGTTGGTTACGTTAAAGAAACCGGATTTATCCCCCTCCCCGACCTTGCTCATTGCTAAAATACGAATTCAATCTCACGTCTCAATAAACACTATTTTGGAAAAGAATGTTTCTGGCCGTAACAAATCGCATTAGTGGTAATTATTTTTTAAAATATTGCATATTTATTTGTGTATGCAAATAATTTTTTGTGTGGATTCCAACTGTCCAAAACTCCTTACAAGAGAACAAGCAGATTTAATGGACCAACGAAGGCAACACATCAAGACTACTCCTCTGTTTCCAGTTAAGTTCTTATTTATATTTGGTTAATTTACCCCACCACTATCCCTATATTCACTACATATATTCCACATATTCTCTTAATATTGCATGTCCGTAATGTGAATATATCAGACCATATACTGCTTTACTCCACTCTCCCTGCAGTCTCGCCAACATATCTGCACTGACTACTCCTCCACCCACTGCACTGCCCACTCCTCCACCCACTACCACCTACAGCACTGCTCACTCCTCAACCCCACTACCACCCACTGCACTGCCCACTCCACCTACGACCACCCACTGCACTACCCACTACGACTGCCCACTTTATTATCTCTCACTGCACTGCACACTCTACCACCAGTCACCTGCACTGCCTAATCCCTCATCCAGTGTTATATTATTTGATATTTATAATTGTTAGTTGACTTATTATTAATATTGAGATAATTCGTAGAAGCCGTGATGAGGACTCGAACCTGTGCGCTGAATATTCCCAGGCACACGCCCCAGACAACCAGGCTTCAAGGATTTTCTCATTGACACATCAGGTTAGTGTAATTGTTCTCTGGGTAATAATATTATTGTTACTGTAGACATGAACATATATATGTATATTACTTGAGGTTACAATCTGCTAATATTATTATTTTATCTGTATTATTATTTTGTAATTAATTTTACAAATTACCTGCAGTAAATTAATTATTTCTTTTTTTTTTAGGATGGTGAAGCAAATACAGATATAGCTACAGTTGCTTCTGCGTCAGCTGTGTTGACGGGCGCGCCACCTCAAGCAGTCAGCCAGCAATCCTTTGCCTGTCATTTTCTGTCTCTGTGTTTGTCGTGTGTCACGTTTTGTCTGCTCTCTGTGTCTCTGTCTTAGTTCCTGTCTTTGTCTCTCTTTGTGTCTCTCCTTTGTATATTCTGTGTGTTTATTTTTGTCTTTCTCCCTTTGTTTTTCCGCTTCACTTTCTATGTCTCTGTTTTTGTGTCTTCCGTGTGTATGTATATGTCTCTTTGTATCTGCTTGCATCATTCTGTATCTGTGTCTCTCTCTTCCTTTGTATCTGTCTCTGTATTTCTCTGTCCAGCATATTCTCATTGTCTCTCAGTCTCTGTATCTCAGTCTCGCTCACTCTCACTGTCTCTCAAACACTTTCTTGCTCTCACACACTCACACACACACACTCTTACTCCCACTCATTCTCTCACACTCATTTTATCTCGTTATCCATGTCTCTTTCTCTCTTTTGTCTTCTCTGTGTGTCTCTGAATCTGTCTCTGTCTTAATTGTGTCTGTGTCTCACTGTGTCATTTGTATTGGAGATTGTATTATAATTTTGCTACACTATATTTTGATTTAAATGCTTATTTTTTATTGTGATTAACTCACATTTTCAGGTTGTAAGTACATATTAATTCAATCAAGATTGAATTGAGATGTAAGTAATTATTATCTCTTTATGAATCATATTTTAATGTATTCATCTTGTATTTATAATTTTTTTGAACCTATATAGAAATAAATAACATTACCAATTAAACAACTCTTTCTCTTATACGTTAATTCATAACCTTAAAAAGGCGTTCTACTGAAACATTATGGCCTCATGTTATAAAAAGATTTATAAAAAAAAATCGTTAACCTTTGTAAAACGTTATTTAAAACATAAAACAAATGCAGAAAATGATTTCCTAGTTCATTGGTCATAGAGGTGGCAATGTCTTCGTCATATGTCGTATGACTGAAAAGCCATTGATTATGGGGGTACAAAAGTCCTCCTCCATTGACTGTTTGGGTGCAAAACCATTGATCATAGGGGTGGTAAAGCGTCTTCCCTTGTTCCATTGATCACAGAGGTGCCGAAGCCTCCTTCATTAGGGTCTTGAGGTCCCGCCCTATTGTTATGTGGGTATAAGGCTTTTTTTTATTACATTTTAGTTTTGTAATTTAATTAGCAACTTCCTTCCGAGTCACCACTACACATGTAAATTCGTCTAGACATAAGTCTAATATTTATTCCTTTTCAAGTAAATAGACAAAGTACTAATTGAAAATTGTACCCGTTTTTTCTTTCATCAGTCTTATCCTTAATGATCGTTTGATATACGTGAATGAGCCTCTCGGTATTCGTCTGTGCTTTGTGTACAAACGTCATAATTTTTTGGTTTGTTTTTGTAAATAGAAAGCTACTGTTTTTTATATTTGTTTTCGTGTATTCAACACTCTTGTTTATTTTATTTAAGTTTCCAATATTAGTCTGAATCCAATTGTTAGCCCGTTTATTTCACTACATTTAGAACTAATAATTTAGGCGATATTGCACGTTCATGGACAACTAGAAAGTTTATAATTGTATAATTTGCATTACATTATAATCCAGTGTCACATCACCCGTTGCCAGAGTAACTTCATATTGCGTGGACGGCCACCACCTCTGGTCTGGTGCGCCAGTGTTTCCTGCCTAAGTAACTCGGTCTCTCAAAATCTGTTTTACAGAGATTTGTCATCCTGTGTTGTCTCTCGGCATCTTGTCCATGCTCTGTTGAATTAGATTTTGTTGTGATTATTGCCGAGAACCAGTTATTGATTTCCAGAGATCATCTGCTCCTGCAAACTGGCCAGTGGCAAGCCTTGCCTGGTGATTGCCAGCTCTGTGTGGCTTTGCCGTCGTAGCCCAAAGGCCCACATAGCTATCAGCGCCAGGCAGATCGGTAACTCCAGGTGAAACATTCAGTTTCCTTTTAAGCTTCAAGCGAAATTTCTTAAAATTTGTTGCCTGGAGTGCTTGAATAGTTGTGGGACTCTGAAATTTATTTTGTGTTCTCAAATTTTATTGCACCCCGGGATCTCGTTGAATCTTATATATTCAACGAGATGAATATATAAGATACATCTCGTAGAATCTTTTATTGTTGGAACGATATTTCCAACAATATCGCTCACTCCTGTATATGAATCTTATTTTTTAATTGTACAGGTTTGGAATCTGTCTTTCAGTATCTTTTATGGGAAGTTTATGTGATCTCTTTTGTCTTTGTTCCAAAGAGTACAGTTTGAGGGCACATTTCTTAGTAGTTTTAATTCTCATAATTCGAAGGTTTTTCTGGCTGATAACAGTCTACTTCTCAAATGGATGATTTTAAGTTTTAACATTCTCCTCTTTGAGAAACCACTCTTGTATCTTGACCAAATTTAATTTTGCCTTCATCTCTAGACATTTTCTCGAAGTCTCCTAAGCAGGACCTCACTATAAAAATTCGAATACACATTTTTGGTCTCGTTGTCTCAATAAACATATAGGAAACTAGGAGCCTTCCTGTTCTTTCAGAGCTGCTTGACCCTTGACCTGCTGGATTAGCGGCAGGTATTATATACATGATGATACAGAGTCTGGTTCAGTGGCCTGCTAGCACTTGCTTTGAATATCATTTTTGTCTACGTTTCTCCTGTAATAATGCAGATACAAAAGCTAGTGTTAAGGGAAGGCTGAATGGGTGGCCAATCAGGGTCCGTAACTTGGATGTTACATATAAGTAAAAATGTCAAGAACTACTACAATTAATCAATCAATTAATTTTAGAACTACTTTTTGAAAATTTCAAGAACTACTTGAATTAATACATTATTATCCTTATTAATTTAGCTGTAGTCATATCAGTAATAAAATAATGACAGTATGAATAGCTCTAATAAGAAAACTTAACTCTGATAGATATTAATATTAGTAAGATCAAACACCTCAAGCACACAAGATTAAAAATTGCGAGAGCTGCATATTTAAGTCAGGGGGTAATATCTGTATAATATTAATGGAGAAATAGTCAATATATGACAACAAAAGCTGCACCCGCTGCTCTTTCACTTGCCGGTAAAAAATGCCCTCTTCAGCAATATTACCACCGACAAAGAGTTAATTAAATGCAAGCAAAGCCCATTGTAAAACTCGCGTATGCGAATAAGTCGGGCAGGAGACTGTGACACACACACACAAGGGCAACGAGAACGGACGTTATTGACAGGCAGACGGACAGTCAAACAAAAGATCACAGACATGCGTGTAGTTAGGCAAGCAATCCAGTGAATTAAAATTAAGACATATGTAAATGTTGAGACAAATAAGCAGATCAAAATAAACTGACAATGAGAGATTTTTGTTTGTTGACAGAAATACACACTAACAGACGTTTGATAAGCAGGCAGACGAGTAGACACCTAAACACAAAATCATAGATATTTGCAAGCTTAGAGGAAGGCAGACATACATGCAGAGAAACAAGCAGACAGGAAGACATGCAGACCAAGTCATTTCAAAGGGCGATTATTCCAGTGTAGCTGGAATACCAGCGTATCTGGAATGTTTTTCTTTTACAAAGTGATGTTCCTCTCTGATGACTTTGAGGCAGGATTATCATTCAGGAAAGGCTCAGCATTCATGCAAAGCTGGCTTAGAAGGCCCGGCATCCATGCAAGGCTGGCTTGAAAGGCTCAGCAAGCACAGAAACCTGTCATAAAAGGCTGGCTTGAAAGGCTCAACAAAAATAGAAAGCTGCCATTCATGCAAAGCTAAGTGGAAGGCTCAACAACCATCGAAAGCTGCCTTGGAATAATAATCCTTCTTGAAAGGCTGGCTAGAAAGGCTCCATAACAATGTAAGACTTGCTTATAAGGCTCGGAATAGCTTGCTTGGAATGCTCAACTTTCATGCAAGTCTGGCTAGGTTGGCTGAGAAATCATACAAGGCTTGCTTGGAAGGCTATGAAACCACGGATGGCTAGCTAAGAACCCTGACCTTCCATGCAATTTTGGCCTAAAATAATCAGCAACTTTGAAAGGCTAAGCACCAATGCACGGTTGTCTTTGAAAGCTCATTACCATGGAAGACTGGACTGAAAAACTTACTGGCCATGTAAGTCTGGAGAAAAGTCTGAGCAACAGTGAAATACTAGAATGCAAGCTCAGCAACCAGCTCCCGTTACAAGGAATCTTTAACAGTTTCAAGCTTTAACAGTTCAAAGCTTTAATAGTTTTAAACATTTCTTAAAAAGAAAAACCAAAAAAATCTGTAAATAATCAATAAAAAGATTAACATATACAAAACGATTACATTGAATATCTATTTGATTTCAGTAACGCAAAATTTTCTGAATTATTTCTGTATTATTTTAAATCCTTACATTCCCTCCAAAAGTATAACATTTGCGAGAAAAATCATGGATTTAAAATTTTTCTAAAATTTTGTTTTATAAGACGAATTTTGACGGACGATTTCAGTTCAGGATTTCAGTGTGAGGGAAGGTAATAATTACAAAGAGTGAGGCAGAGACTGGCGAGGGAAGCGAGACAAGGAATAAAAGAACGCAGGAGATAGATGAAAAGAATATAACGTTGCATTAGTAGAGATATACAAAAGCCACAATTCCACACAAATGTATTTTTCAGTCCATTCTCGCGAGCGTTCCGGACATCAAGGGATTGTCATACTAAAGGGCCTGATTCTAACCCACCAGAGGACCCACGAGCAAAAAACGGATTTTATGTAAATATTCGCGTGCCGCTACCATTTTCTAGTGCGACAGTTTTTGCCCTTAGGTAAAGTAGACGTCAAAATTCGACGAGTTATTATGAGGACGAGTGAATATTTTTACTCCTAGAGGCAATGGGCCATAATTTAGTATATAGGCGGTTCTTATTATTCTTGTCTCTTACACAAGCCCTCCATTTTCCTCCATTCTGGGTTTCCGCTCAATCATTACATCTTCGCTTTTACCTCCCTTTGTTCCTTATCTCTCTCTTTCCATCTCTCATTCCCGTCCTCTCCGTTCTCACCTCGTCTACAGGTCGTGAGAAGCAAAGTTATCTAACTTTTAATTACCGTCAGTTAAGTTTTATAGCGAGGCTGGCTCAAGTATAATTACCGGAGGGAGCAATTAAGGAGTTCTCACCAGTAGCTAACAAGCCACAGAGCCGCCATCTCCTGTCAACCGCTACTTCGCCTGGGTGTTCAGGCTTAGGTCCAGTTGGTCTTCTCTTTGTGTTACGTGATGATACAGTGTTCCCTTGTTTCTTCTGCCTCACGTTTCTCTCCTTTCTTTGTATCACAACATTTATAAAGTTCTGCATTTTCTCTCTCTCTCAATATATATATATATATATATATATATATATATATATATATATATATATATATATATATATATAATTTCTCCATGATATACAACTATTTCTTGCTTCTAAAGAGCATCTAAATACCCAAATATTTAGTTAATAACGGAATTTTATATAGTAAGTATTAAGTCAACATTTTTTTTCTTTTTTGGTCATGCAAGTAGCTCCTAAGATCAAAGAGATGTGAAGTGTCAATCAATGTTCGCGCCACCGGTCTAGAATTATTTTCATCCTGTGTTCTATCGATGCTGATGGCTCCTTTTTTCCTGATAATTATTGATTTCATTTTAAACTTTCAACCGTTTGATGCCTGATGTTGCCGTTTGATGCCTGGTGTTGCTGTTTGATGCCTGGTGTTGCCGTTTGATGCCTGATGTTGCCGTTTGATGCCTGGTGTTGCCGTTTGATGCCTGATGTTGCCGTTTGATGCCTGGTGTTGCCGTTTGATGCCTGGTGTGGCCGTTTAATGCCTGGTGTTGCCGTTTGATGCCTGGTGTGGCCGTTTAATGCCTGGTGTCTCCATTACATATCTTTCGATCTCGTCAAGCAACACTCATCAGGCTGAGTTTCCCGAAGGTGAAGCCGTCCCTAAAGGTTCATTAGTAAATTTTTGTATTGAGTGAGTAATCAAAATATATTTGTCCGTTACAAATTATATATTTGGTTTAGTCTTAGGTTTGGTTAATTTGGCGTCTTCGATGTGTTGACAATTATGTTTACTGTAAATGGGGTGAAAGGTTTAGAAAAGTTTACTTTTAACATTGGAAGTGATCGATATAGTGATGAAGAAAAGCTCAAACGCAATCCGTTTTGAGTAATGTGCAGAGTGTTTTTTATTCATAAATAAGAAATGGGGAAGGATAATGGATGGTGCTTCGGCATTAATCAGAAATTTACATTTTTTTAAGACGTGTTGATATGACAATGGTTGAGTTTGATAATAACCTAATATTAGCTGGTGTGAACGCCTTTAGTTCACACCATAACTTGGTGTATCTGTTAGCTGGTCTTCGAACCGCATCGTTAGGCTCATCAAATTGGTAAGGTAAGACCATTATGAAGTGCTTGTACTTGTCCTTGGTACTCTAATGACAATTTTTTTTATTTATTTCAATGAATGTTCCTCAATAGAACTGACTGATCTGCTACGCGATACTTGACTGCATATTTTAATATAATTAATTACCTAATAAGGAGCATGCGCCGGGTACATGTGTCTGGACCACCCGAGTGATGGTGTGGTTGAGCTGAGTGAGACCATTATTATTGCAGCGTTACAGGGAGGCAACCTAGTTGTGCAGTTGATTACATTAAGCTTTAGATCTGAAATCTCTAGTGAGGAGATGTTCCAGTAACAAACATACAATCGCACGCGCGCGCACCCTCACACAGACACGCACACACAGACACGCGCACACAGACACAAACACAGACACGCGCACACAGACCCAACACATTGGATGTTAAATGAGTCACTCGGTCAGTCTGGCAAGAAGAGGGAAGGGTAAATCCGTGCACAGCATCTGAACACCTTCATCAAACCACAACTC
>NC_091170.1:28235342-28261061 GCF_040958095.1 Procambarus clarkii
TTAGGAAGATCAATCTGAAGGAGCCTGAAGGCTGCCAACAAATGCGATAATGTTACACCCCTCTAGGTAAGTAGTCGGCAGCTTTCAAATACCTTTAAGACATTTTCCATAAACTGTCATAGATACAAATGAAAGCAATATTTGAAAGGGAGACCGGGGGGTTCCTCCCTTTTAAATATTGAAATATTGATCCCTTGAATAACAAATGTAGTCTGAATAACAAATAAGGAGTCTGTTTGTTAAATAACAGGGAGTCTGAATAATTATATATATATATATATATATATATATATATATATATATATATATATATATATATAACTGAAAACTCACACCCCAGAAGTGACTCGAACCCATACTCCCACAACTGGTATGTACAGGGACGCCTTAATCCGCTTGACCATCACGACCGGACATAAGGAAGTGATAGCCAAGGCTATTTGAACCACTTCCCCGCCGGCACTCGGATGGTAATCTTGGGCATAGCATTTTATCAAATCACCTCATTCTTTGGGGCACACGTGAGGAACACAAATGCGATTGTGTTCCTCACGTGTGCCCCAAAGAATGAGGTGATTTGATAAAATGCTATGCCCAAGATTACCATCCGAGTGCCGGCGGGGAAGTGGTTCAAATAGCCTTGGCTATCACTTCCTTATGTCCGGTCGTGATGGTCAAGCGGATTAAGGCGTCCCTGTACATACCAGTTGTGGGAGTATGGGTTCGAGTCACTTCTGGGGTGTGAGTTTTCAGTTGTATATAGTCCTGGGGACCATTCAGGCTTGTTTGCATATATATATATATATATATATATATATATATATATATATATGTATGAAAAATATACGTAACTCTATTTGCATACACTGAAAAATAGATAAATTACTAGAAAGTCAGGTTGGAATTAGTGGACATGATCCAAATATATGGTATGTGAGTAGTTGCTGACGAGACACGTGTGAGTTGTTGTGGTCAAAAATTATTATTAGTAACTATCTTATCTAGTTACGGCTGATCCACGCCAAATCGACCTTTCTAGCCGCCTGTGTCTCAGATGATGATGGACGTCTCATGTCAAATTCAAATTGACCAGTATATTTTTCCCGAATATATTTTTCTTTTACGGAATGTTTAACGGGAGTAAGATGCATGACTTATGGTGGATACCTTCCTGGCTCTGTCTGTTTCTGCCTCCTCCTCTGCCTCTCTGTCTGTCTGTCTCTCTCTGTCTCTCTCTCTGTCTCTCTCTCTGTCTTTCTCTTCCTCTCTCTCTCTCACTCCGTCTTTCTGAATCTGTCTCTTTTTCACTGTGTCTCGGTCTCTCTGTCTCTGTCTCTCGTGGATATAAGGAAAATTGCAGGTATGTTCGAGGAAAATATTTTACCTTCGTTATTTCTCTGTTGGGAGGCAAAAATCGGATAACGTTTTATGATATTGGAAATGGGAGCGATAAGAGGGTATCCTTTCCAATTAATACAATTTTCCGAAAGTAATCTATTTTGGTCCGATATATGAAATTAGTCCTTTCACAGGGTTAATGTTCGGGAAACTGATTGAATCAATTTTCGTAAATGCAATCTGTACACAACTTGGGAAACACAAATTAATACAAGATTAATACAAGAACACAAGATTCAGAGAGTGCATTTACGAAGGAGCTCTATGTTTATCATACAACATTTCCTCTCCCTCATGATTGAAGTAATTGATAGTGGAAATGAATTTGATGTAAAGCTTTAAATGTTATGCCTCAAGAAACAGTTGTTAGATAGGTATTAATGGATGGTATTAACGGATTAATAGAAGTTCATATTGGGCATATTTTCGTCAAAGTAAACATAGAGTTAGTCTGAGCATTAAGCATATTTAAATGAAGTTTTCTACAACTTTTCTGGATTCTTTATTGCTTCCAAAATACATTTACAGAAGCAGGTATGAATAACAATATAGGGAAATTCACCGAGATTATAAAATTTGAATTGAACTGAATGCAGAAATCACAATTGGCTAAATAACAATGTTAAAAATGTAGGTTCTTGATAAAAAAAATATTCTGGAAGTAATATTTATTAGAGATCTTTAACCATGATAGATAATTTTAGAAATGTTTATTACAATTCAAGGCTTCGTAACTAGACTAATTGTAATAATACAAGTAATGTAATTACATTGCTTTATCATGCCCTAACTGATATTTGAGGTAAATACCTCGAAATCTCTATCTCTTTTAAGGGTCTGATTTGGTGCAGTGGGCTAAGGCGTACTAGCTATGGTAGCTACTAGAAGGTAGCTGTGAAAATCGAGTTAGAATAATCAAGAAGACAATGTTATGTAACTGCAAATCTCTTCAGGTACTTAACAGTTTCAGGTACATATCAGGTACATAACAGGTGAGAGAGCTTCACGCTCTCTCGCGCTTGTAGTCATCTAAGATTAGCACAGTCCTGATAATTACCATATTTCTCTGCATTATCTACATCATTTCCTTTCCCCCCGTCCTTCCTCGCTACCTATTTACAAACATCCATCCACGAACCTTTGATTCCTAACCATCCTTTCCCCTTATCCTTCTCTCATTCTTCCCGTCTCTCCCTCTTAAACATATTCGTCCAAATCCCTCTCCATTCCGAGATGATCGCGCGCACCTTCATCAGAGTTAATGGAGAAATTCTTTTCGGACATTATCTTAGCAGAGATCGTAATTTGGGACCCCATTGTGGTGGCGGGCGACAAAGGCGTCCAGGAGACAGGGAAGTCAGGGGGGCTACGAGCAGAATTTGCATATTCCATTCAATGGTGAAAGCAAACATTCTCACTGATATTAGGTGTTTCCTTTCGTGTTTGTTATGGACGATTGGTGAGGGGGGGGGCGATGAGGTAATGCTTAGGGAGGCTAATACTGAAAATGGTAAATACAAGTTCTGGACGATATTGGAAGGGGAAGAATATTGATGAACATTCTTGTGGGAAAAGTGTATTACATGAAAAGGGTAATACAGGTAAAGGGTAATTAAGGGTTTGGGTAATAAAGATATTAAAGGTATATATAATAAAGAGTAATACAAGCAAGAGGAAATACAGGTAGAGGACAATACACACACACTTTTGTTAACGAAAAGCGATATAAGGGGAAGTCGTGATAAAAATGTATAGTGATACAAATAGAGAAAAAAATATTAAACAGTGTAGATAAATGGTAACCGGTAGTGACATGGAATGTTTGTTACGTTAATTTATTTATTGTGTATATGCACATTCATATGTTTTCTATAACTACCCTTAATAATGTAGCGTCATCTGTAGCAGTGATGGAATATAAAAAACAAATATTATATTATTATTTAACATAATTCTATGGGTAAAATGAGCGTATGCCTTCATTGTCAACAAGTAAATTATACAAGCTTCATACGTTTACGAATTTAAGATGATTCGAGTGTTAAAATTTTTCCTGATGGTGGACTGGGAACATATACTTAGTAGATGTGGTTTTTACCCATATTCGGAAATTATGTTGCAAAAATGATAGTTTCAAACAGGAACGGCTCTGGCTCGACCTTATATAATATATATATATATATATATATATATATATATATATATATATATATATATATATATATATATATAGCTTAAGGGTATTTAATATATAATAATTTAATAATTTTTTTATTCATTATATGGTATTTTACCACAAATACAAATACTTAGATGATAAAAAATATATCAATAAAGTTTGAAGGACTGCATCGCTTCGCTCACGCTCTAGTCAAAGTAATGAAAAAAATTGGCATAAATATTTAAGTAATTAATACAAGTTAATTTGAGAAGTTTGTGGGTGATTGCATGTGTGCTGAAATTTATTCCGAAAGTAATTCATGAACTTCAAAAGTCTGTGATTAAAGTTGGGCTCTTAATCGTTATAACCGGACTAACTTCATTAAAATAATATTGGGTCTGTTTTTCTTGAGATCAAGGCGCGTTCTGAACAGAAAATGGACTCGTATTTCATTAATTTTAATAACATTAATTATAACAAATATTAATAAAATAATTATTTGGTTTAGACACAATAACTTCGATGAAAAGGTAAATTAGTTATCTCGTAAAATTAGGCAAATAATAAGTGTTAAATTGTTCATAATGGTAATGATTAGCTTGATGATATTTATTAATTAAAATTATAGTTTAATGTGTTTAGTATTGCTTTTAATGTTAATCCTTTTGAATATGTTCTTCAGTTTTTCTTCTTCCTCTCATTCTTCTGCTAATTATTATTGATAATGTGGGGAAATCTAATTGAAGTTTTCCGACGGATTTGAACCTGCACTATGGGTACTCCCAAGCACACACCTTAAACCAGTGAACCACGATACACTATAAAAAATGTAACCTTGGATTTAACTGAATCCTCAAAGGGTTTTGAGACATCGAGCTGATAACAAGTTAAAATTTTACACTTGCGTACATTCTGGTGTGGTATAAGAGTTCTTCCTACCAACACTCCCTTCAAATACCCAAAGAAATCACATTAACTTGATGAATCAGTGAAAAAATTCATTGTAGTAATGCATGTCAAGGGTAATAACTTGATTTGGCATCGATACCTCAAGATCCTTCGTGGATTTATTTAAATCCCTGTTTTTTTACATTATATACAGCGTACTGGGGCTCCGTGTTTTAGATGTGGGCTTGTGTGTACCCACGATTCTGGTTCGAATCCTCCTCATGACTTCAAATTATTGTCTTTATAATTTCTATATAATTCTTATTTAGTTCTTTAAAATAGTTTAATATTTGGCTTTGTCAAAAAAACTTAGAGAAGTCAACAGATGTTGATTTCTCCTCATGCAAGGTTGGCGTTAAATCTGTGCTGGTCGTAGTACACTCTGTACCTTCACTCTCTCATATCCCAGCGCCTTGTCCTCGTACACAAGTGCTATGTAGTCCTAATGGCAAACCATTTTCTCATTATTATCTTACCTTTATATGACGATAATTTTTTTTTGTTTTGACCCTTGTGTCATCTCTACCTTATCCTCACATTTTCATCTCCTACCTCAATCTTCCAGTTATAAACTGTAGTCAACGCAGCTGCCCTTTGATGAACGGTGCTGATATAATGTGCATCATGGAATATTCAGTATAAAACGTAAAACGGTTAAAAAGTGGTATATTCATGTGAATAATTGATCCAAAGTATACAGCATAATGCTACGAGTTAAAAAGTAGCGTCCAGCGGGCAGCAGCCCACTCGAGAAGTAATTACTGGAATTACTTAATGAATATCTAACGAGAGTAGGAGCCTAAATGAGTTAGTTGCTATTGTCAACACAAACTGAGTTTCTCCTCTGAATATTCAACGTGACCTTACCTTGCAGTCTTCCTAACTCTTGCAATTAACATACAATTATGAAATTTTATGTGACTTTTTTGCTATGTTAAAACAAGTTCCTAAAGAATTTTTCGTACAATGTTACGAAATGGAAACATCACATAATTAAAGGATGATTTAACTTTTATTCTCAAAAAGGCAAAGAACGACACGGAACATAACTAAAGAATACAAAGACATGGATGGGTAAATAAAAATCGATATTGCACAATAAAGTCACATTAACGTGATATATCAATGAGACAATTAGCACCAGTGTTGCTTTGGAGTACCAAGTGAATGGGTTCAAATCCTCATCACAGCTCCGTCTGTGCTATTTTCTCAAAGGCTGTACTACTACAGTGCACATAATATTATAAAATAGAATTCGAAAATATTTACATAAATTATATATGTTTAGATTCAGAAAAGTCCTTCGTAAAAGATGGTTTGTAAGTGACTGTACATATGAAATAAAGTAGCAGGTAACATAATAAACGTCATCTCACTGGATGGATTCAAGTGGAGGTATATATATATATATATATATATATATATATATATATATATATATATATATATATATATATATATATATATAATATATATATATATATATAATATATATATATATATATATATATATATATATATATATATATAATATATATATATATATAATATATATTTATATATATATATATATATATATATATATATATATATATATATATATATAATATATATAATATAACATATAATATATATATATATATATATAATATATAATATATATATATTATATATATAATATATGCATGTATATGAATGAGTTTGAGTAGAAATAAGTTTGAGTTTGCTCGTATGGCCAATTGGTCTCCTACAATTACCTTCATTCATTTGTTTTTAGGCGTCTGAATTAGGGTTTAAGTTGCATTGTGTTTCAGTATACTTATACACACACGTCTCATATGATTGACTATAAGAATAATAATTAATTAATTTGTTCCGTAACAGACGAGTTGGCATATTAGGCGAGTGTGGAATAAATCTCACACAAGGATCAATGACATGCATTCATAAATCAGTTATTGCGTTTGGCTCAAGTACGCTAGAAGGCCGCCCACTGCATTCATCTAGAGCTCAATGAAACCATTGTAGCAAGTTCAGACCTGTTTAGATATTTTCAAATTCTTTTTATTTTCACCCGGTTTATTGCCATCTAACTCTTTGTGCGAGCGATTCATGAATGAATTTATATTAACACTACTGTATTTTTTACTCCTTTTTTTATTGAGCACACTTACCTTTTACGCATTCATTCTTGTTTCGTATATTACGTAAAGATATCTCGTCCCCAGCAAACCTATAGTATACACCTGCTGCTCTCCTATTGGTGCAGGAAATAAAATTTCTTTTTGACGACGCATGAGACGCAACTGGAAAAAAGAGGGGAAGATATTTTCCTGCTTGGTAATATGAGCGTTGCTACCAGGATGCTCACCTGGCACATGTAAAAGAGGAAAATATTTTACTGAAATAAAATATATTTTGGTTTGGTCAATGTTATATACTTTTTTTCTTCTCTACTTTGGCTAGTTAACGCGAAGTATTTGAATCTTTCAGAAATTCTTAGTCGAAACATAAATAGAAATTTTATTTATGTTTAAAAATTAACTATATTTAATTCAAATGCAAGAGTTTGAAAGATAATGATTTTGATATTTAAGTAAAAGAACATGTTTTAAATAGTGTTGTATCAATTAAGTCTTTTAAATTCTGTTACATCTCATCTTACAGATGAGATGTAGCTGTTACATCTCGTACTCTTGAACCCAAGATTATAAGTATATTTGAATTTGCAGAATTCCTATTGGCCTATGCGAACGAGTTTTATATATTTAGTGTCAACAAAACTCATTTATATATATTTAACCTTCGCATGAAACAATCTTGGAATCCAAAGCCTAGCCTGTTATCCAGTACTAACGCCTCTAATCCAGTACTCACCTTTATAAACCAGAACTAACCGAAATCATTGAGCTTTAACACATGTAATCTTAAGCTATTCGCTATAATGCACCCATTACCCCATTTAATACAGCCACAACCTGCTATAATCCAGCCTCTACCCCCTCTATAGTCTTGGCCAATCCCTACAATCTTGCCCAACGCTAATAACCCACCACCAATTCCTAGACAAATCCTAGACAAATCCTAGACAAGTCTCTGTAATCATGAAAACAGTCTCCTATTATCAAACACATACGTTTATCATAAAACTTTAATTGATGATTCAGAACTTAACACATTTTCATCAAATGACACATTCTTCAATTATCACTGTATATATCAATATTTTTACGTTGTCGGACTCTTGTATGATGAAAAACACGTGTATCGATGGAACATTTGAATGCGTTGGAAACTACTTTCAAAATATTAAAAACTAATTCTGTGAGAACCACACTTAATATGGTAAAAACTCCACTTTCACCTTTTAAATTTCTTTCTCAGAGTGTAAGTCATACTTATGTTCCAGCCTTCCAGCTAAGCACCTCACAACTGGAGGACGATTTTTCCGTCTTATAAGATATTCGTTTCTCCTCTGGTTGCAATAAATTTAGAGACATACGTAAATAAAGTAATGCATTTTACGTTGCAAAGGTGAAAATAATTCCTCTTTTTGATGTCATATTTTTTCCCTAGAAACTTGATTTGCAAAAGTTTTCAGTATGATGGTATGCATGTAGATGTGTTCATTAACACTGATAACCACAGATACACACACACAGTCACGCAAACACGTAATCAGGTTGAATAACGCAATCCCGTATGCAAACGCGAATATTAACATTATTGAAACGGTGTACACTAACGCAAGCATGTACATCCATATAAACACATACCAGTGGTCATAGTACATTAGGTTGAATCAATATCTGCGAGACTAACCGAGGTGCCACCAATTACCTGGGAATACCTGGCTGGTACACTAGCAAAGTATGTGACTATTCTGAAACATTGTTGATATGGACCGGACGTTTATGGTAGTCATGAAAATAATTGTATATTCAGGATCATTCATATATTCACAAATACACACGCACAATAAATATATAATAAATGAACGACAGAGGGCAGAGATAGATATGCAGTGGACACAAAGCGTAAAAAAAACAGAGATACATATTGAAAATATCAAAATATAGACAACGCCAAGCCTTCCGCAATACTTGTCAGTAGGAAAATAATACTGAAGAAACTGAAGATGTTGATTGGGAGTATATACTCTCACACAATTGCAAAAATCTGTGTCAGGAAAATCACCAGAGATCCAACAAGGTCCTCGCAAATGAGCAACGTAAACTGGCATGAGAACATTGGTGGCTCACAAGAAGGCGCTGAAGAAATTAAGGATTACGTTAAAGAAAATGAGGCATTAACTTTTGCTTTTTTCAACAAACAATGTAAGACAAAGAAAGTTCACCATGTGGATATTTGCAGAGAGAAAGAAGACCCTAATGCTGGATTGTGAGTAGAATATATATTTATATACCAAAATGTTGAAGGCGTTTTTGAGCATGGAAGTGAAAGATATTTCATCACCAATATGTATTTGAAATCAGCAAGTATTTCCTAGCAAATTGGCCGAATTTCTGTGACCTGGCAACTCTTGTCAAACAATTGCACTAATGATAGGAAGGATGTTACAGACTTTTTTTTAATCAAAACAGTAGTAAACAGTCAACGAGAGGAGAAGAGAGGGCTATTAGAGTGTCGAGATGGTATCAGAGAGATCCCTCAGGAGTAATTATTAGGGCCATCGAATTCGTAATATTCGTGAATATCAAGATGACATAATTATTTCCTATCAGTGATGACGGGAAATTTGGACAACCATAACCTCGATGTAACACGGAAAGAATATTCTGAAAACCTGGATATCATTAAGGAATATTCTAATTAGTGACTGTCAGAGTTAACTCGGTTTGTAGTTATGTGTACACACGTATGTTTGTAGTGAGCCTATGTGACTGTTCACAACTAGTTCTGGAACCTGTCGACAACTAAGCACAATTTACTAACGTATGGTTCACAAAACGTGAACCATACGTTAGTAACAGCTGTAACACAATTGGACAAAGACTCATTATCTAAACAACTAAGGCAAAATACGTCTCACTTAAATTTAGACAAAATCTCCGAGAGTAACAAGAGTACTTCTAATTGTTTATTAGACAAAATTACCATATCCAACACAATGCGGAGTGAAAGCAACGTATCAGATACTAGTTGCAACGCGAAATAACGTTTGAGATAATAAAACCTTCTCTCTCTGTCTCTCCTTCTCTCCTCCTTTCTCTTCCACTACCCATTTCACACCTAACAATAAAAAAGCGATATGAACAATGTACTGGAAAGGGTCAAAACCATTTGAAACACGACAAGATAAAAAACAAAACAAAAATACGCATTCACGTAGAAAAGGGGAAAAGTTCGCTATATGAACTTGGGAAAGCAGCCGAAAAATGCGCGAATATTGCAAGACACAGAAAGAGAATATAGTGTGAGAAAAGAATGTAAAGAATATTTGCAGGGGGGGTTCGAATAATTATTTCAGGCATCATGGAAAGTTGAATGTACTGTGTCTATGTGTAGGATTGTCATGACGAATATAATTAAAAGATAGAGGAGATACGACCAGATGAGGAGCAGAAATGGTGAGCGCGGAGCAGAATCTTGGCAGGAATGGTGAAAGGGGACGTGGGTGAGGGTGAGGAGAGCTGAGGGGAAATGAAACATTGCTGGGAGACGAGATGACATATAAAATAGAATGATGATAGTGATAAGAATGATGGTGGGTGCGATGGTGAGCCTGAAGGCTGCAGATGAATTTGGTGATGGTAGTGAGGGGTAATAATGATTTGAATTTTGATTTTGAGGGTGACGATCGTAATAATGAAGTTGATAATGATCAGGGTAATTTATACATTGGAACACTGTTATGTGGAAAATGATTATGAGGATAATGATGTGAAGGTAATGGTTTGCATGTCTGTGATAATGAAGTTAATAATGATAATCAAAATATGGAAATAATGATGATGCCATCATGGGATGATAATAAGGATGATATGGCAATAAGTGTACTCTGAGTAGTGAGAGGCAATGGTCATAATGACGATGATAGTGGTGCTTCAGCCCGTTCAATTGATTTTCGAAAATGTACAAAACACAAATTGCTAATCTAAGAAGACAAGTACAAACCCAAGCATCCCACCTTACCTGTTTTTGAAGGGAAAACGTGCATATATGTGAGCCGCTACTTTTCACATTACTCTGTAATTTATACGTTGAGAACAATAACGCCAAAATGTGATGTACTAGTTGAGTGGACGAGTTGGGTGTGGAGGGGGGTGGTGGTGATGGTAAACAATGGGAAACTTGACAAAAATCGACACCAGCACATAACAGGCTCTAGCTAGTTAAATATGGGTTTCCAATCCCGTAGAGTTAATTACATAATGAGATATTTTTTTTCAATAATTTTTTTTCTTTACGATTTTATTCTAATGCATATGATATAATTAAACGTTACGGGGTTTTAGAATACCCGCAAAATAAATTATTGGTCTGTCTACAAATGTAACTAGCTGCCAATAAACCACATGTGGTGGTTTACTGATGAAAGCTAATGTCCTTTTTGTATAATATAAAAACCACTTTCTTTGTAATGTCACGCAGTTTAGCATTATGTGTTGTTGTATCAGATGGGGTTACAACGCATACAAAAGTGAACGGTAGGCAGCTAATACTTAAATACACGATACGCAGTAAACTTAACTGATATTTAGCTATTCGGGTGATGGTGCCTATAGGAAGAAAATTGCCAAAAACCCATTAACAGAGCGGAACAGATCTGCGATAGAATTTTGCCCAAATAGGATCGAAGACGCTTAAAAGAAATTTCTTGGGGTGTAACCGAAAAGTACTTTCTCTATGATGTGAATGCATATATATCGCTCTGTTTATATCCAGACAATATCTCGCAAACGGGTCAACACGATCTCCTCTCAACAACTCAATATAGAGTAATATTCTAATGCTTCTGCACCGTGTTGTTACGGTTGACACTCACGCCGGATATTGTCCAATATTATTGTGAACGGTGAGGACTTGTAAGCGGCAAGGGTTTGTGACCAGAGAGAGCTCGTCACCGGGGATGGAGTGTGAATGACGAGGGCTTGTGAGCGGTAGGTCTTGTGAAAGGTGAGGTGAAACACTCTGGCAGGTGTGGGACTATATAAGGAGCAGAAAAGCACAGAAGCTCACGGGAGACATCTCCCGTCCACGAGGCTAACCATAGCCCGTGCTTCTTGCCCCGCTCCTGTGCCAGGTAAGTCACGGGCTCACCATAGCCCGTGCTACTTGGAACTTGCTCTGAGTAGCTGAATCAATAACAACAACTACAACACAGAAGCTACAGAGGGCTGAAATTGTGAAAAGATTATGAATGTGAGAGGAGAGGAATTGTGACTTGGGATAGGAAATTGTGATTTAGGGCAGTGTGTGTAAAGTGAGGAAGTGTATACCGAAAAAGGTATATAAAGAGGAGAAAAATAGTAGGGATGAAAAAGATGAAGGATTTTGAGAGTTGGGGAAATTTTGCATATTCAAATAAATGATTCCAGTGTATATAGAGAGGAATAAAATGTTAAAAGCGTACAGCATCAAGCTATAATATATCTCAGAGGAATAAAAATTACAACTATAAGGAACTCTGAATAAATTAATTAAAAAAAACAGATATGCAAATCAGACATGTATAAATGTTAATGAATTAGGAGAAAATTTTGGAAATGTAAATAAAAAAGTAGCTGGAAAATTAAATTCGTTTTATTTATGTGAATTAATTAGAGCACTGAGAGGCTACACATGTGCCGTCTCGCTATTGCACTTAAAAACACTCAGTGGTGTCAGTGTTGGGGCGAGTGTGTGCTGATATTATCTCGCTCTGTTGACAGCTCAAACACACTCTAAGAGGCTCCACACACTTTGTTGCAGAATAAAAGACAATGAAAGCATTGTTCTCCTCGACTATTTTCTGTTTTTTTTTATATTTCATTTAGATATTTGTTTTGATGTTCTATCTCTATTTTCTTAATTCCAATAAAATACACTCATACATAACACATAAATAACACACACACACACACACACACACACACACACATAAATATTTGTATATATATATATATATATATATATGTGTGTGTGTGTGTGTGTGTGTGGGACACCGCATGAGTTTGTAATATTGTCTCACCTTTCTCCTTCTGCTGCATGGAACTTTATAAATTTATGCTATTTTCTCTGGAGTGAGATTTCCCACGGGATTTTCGCAATGGTTGAACTAAAGGATTCCTGTGGTGCTAGTATTTTTTATTTTATTTAGCTTCAGATGATTAGGTATTTATAAATTATAGACTCGTTCATATGTAACATGATTATATGTGCTCTGCAATAACATTGGAATATATATTCAAAGATTTGTTTGCGTAATTTGGTAGAATATTTGTGAAAGTTATTGATATGCAAACAATATTTTTTGTCAATAGTTCTTTGACAATAAAGTATATTATATAGACTGGTTACTAGAATACTTAAAATATCTAGATTTGAAGAGGTCCTTGAACGCTGTGTGGGCTTTCCTTCTGTTTTGCCACACTGAGATGCTGAAAAAACTTGCAGTTTTTGGATTTCTTGCTGTTCCGATGCAGCTAGATTCTTGAAACGCTCTTTGAGATGCTACCAAGGCACCAGAGGTCTCCAAATCAATAGAGACAAAATGGTATTTATAATGACGTTCTCAGTGTTTGAGGAACTTTGCTGATTTTCTGCATGTGGCAACGCCACCTGCAAGGTTAACACCGAAGTGAAGGTATTAGGCATAGTTGACAAGCAAGTGTAGTTCTTCACCAACTGCCGACCATTCCTCTTGGTCAATACTCTAATCTCATTTAGGCGACAAGCATAATTATAGACAAGAGGAACATTAAAATCAAGGCTTTCAGCAAAGCACCCAAATTTGACGATTCCTCACATTCCAATATTATTAGAAATCTTAAATGGTGCTATCACGTCCATTTATCTTTTTTTCTAAAGTTGTGAGTGCTTAATGCCTCTCATATTTCAAGCCTCCCAGTCGTGGCTTATATCACCACAAATTCTCCTGACTGACTTAGATAAGTGGAGTTGATGTAACATTGAATCAATGCTCATTACTTTGATCCTTTGTTTAAAACGTTGATCCTAAGTTGATTTAACATTAGTTGAGTATGTTTTTCCTCCAGGAAAATCTCTTCATATTTTACCATTCAACTTTATAGATTAATTTTTATTCCTACGCGTGTTTATAGTGCTAACTAAACAATATTCAAGTGTTTCGTACAAACAAAATCGTTTCATATGGTAGATAAGTTATGTATAACTTATCTACCATAAATATAAGTTATAAGGTAAGAACATGTGTAGTTCTGCATGTGTACGTTTATAAGAGTATGTGTGCGAGTTTGTATGTGTGTGTGTGTGTGTGTGTGTTTTCTTGGAAATTAGTGTGTTCTTTTGTGTGTGCTCTCTACTCATATCGAAAATTAAATTCTGATTTAAGTAAGTACTTAAGTAAATAACCTTGTTAAAGAAAATAAATTAATGAAACATAAGCCTTCCTAAAACTCAAAATTCGAAGGGAATATGTATTGCGTTGAAGAGATCATCAAGTTAACATTCGTTAGGCCTTTATTATGTATAACAAACGACTGAAAGTGACAAACAAATGAGAGTGCAAGGCATGTATATATATTGATATTCCAAAGTTTGAGAAACTTCTAACTTCATTAAGCGGAGAGAGCAGTAAAAGAATCTTGATTAAGTTGGAGGGCAACATTGAATCACTTTGTGTTTACATCACGCAGACTGAGCTTGTTGGTTCAGAAGTCAAGTGAGGCAGCTGAAGGCAGTGTCAGATTGTTTTCTCTATAAATACCGGCTGTTTGATCGACTCTGGGGGAAGTCTTGTTATTCTTTGCTTTTCAACTGCTTTATTCCTAATTCTATATTTTCCTTCCTTCTTTCCATACCTGGTCTTTATTTTTCTACGCCCTTATTCCTTTAAAGTTTTTTTACTGTTCAATTAGTATCATTATCAATTTATCTTCATTATTTTATATTATTATAATTACTTTGTTTTCATCATGTCAGCTATTATTTCATGCTTTGTTACAAGTAATTCGTAGAGTAGTCAATTTATTAAAAATTAAAGCTCAAGATAATGATATACATCACCATAATACATATATGATCAAAGTAATTAGCTTAAATTAACTTCGCTCCTACTTAACGTAAGAGGCAAAATGAGGAAAACTATATTCTTAGAAATATTTGCAATATACTCCATTTCCCTGACATATAATCCATTATAAGTAGGTGTGATATAATTACTGCTTTGATAATTTTGTTCACAGTAATTACATAAATACATAATTACATAATTGCATAATTACACATGAATAAAACATAATATTCTTTACACCTGGCTACAGAAATAATACCTTATACCAGGACGGTATGGATTAATTTTTAATCCATACCGTCTATTTTTTGTTTATTTATCACGGAGTAATTACTTAAGCAAGCGAATAACATGTCAGGTTTTGGTTTCAGGTGCAGGTGTGGGTACAGGCATCTAGAAAGGTACAGAGGGAAAGAAAAAGACTGAGGCAAAGGTACAGTCAGTGGAAAAGGTACAAGTACATTGTGAAGGGTATAGAACGTCTTGAAGGCACAGGCGTAGTTGCTCGTTCATGTGCAAGCAATGACTAAACAAATTGTGTCATATCTAGTGTATTCACATGTGAATGAAGCCTTCTTGACACCAATGAATAACACGGGAGGAAAGGGGCTCTCCAGATGAAGAACATAGGAAAAGGTAACTGCACTAAGGTCATGAACACAAAGTATTATACCCGCTGTTATTCCATAGTTGTATAGATACTATAGATAAAAACGGAAACATATATATTAAAACATGAAACGAAATCAATATATGATTGCAAATAATTTTTAGATATGAGGATATTTTCATAGCAAGGAAGCTCCAGTTGTTCATGTTGCAGTGAGGAACTGTGCATTGGACGTTCACTAGGCGGTATTGAAGGAATTTTCTGCTTCGTGAGAGTCGTCCTGTGTCTCTTCATATTGCTAATGGCACAAAACGGGGAAATATTATTAAAGCAGAGGAGAACAAAGAGGGAGGAGGGAGACACTAATGGATGGAGGCAATATAGTTGATAATTGCACCTTTGGCCGGCAGGCAGGGGATATACTTGCTTGGTCGTTCACAAACAAGAAAAATGCCATTTACTGAAAGAAAATTTAGTAAAATTTGTTATGAGCAATTACATTTACAATGGTCGCCTATGCACTCAACAAAACCTAAGAGAAACAAACAGACAGACACACACACACACGTTCACATATACGCAATCATATACACAGCAAACACCTCATGATACAATCCTCAATACCAAATATTACATATGATAGCAAAACAACAAGTCACTGCCCTATAGTACTAGTGATCCGACAGTTCTAGGGATCTAGGACCATAGACCTTAATCACCGCATGCAGGTGATTACACATCCATACAGCCACTCGCACATCATGTCAATAGAAGATCAACTATGGGAGTGTCGGTTATGAATGGGTTAATAACAGAATGACATTCCCCTGCTGTAATATATTGACCGGGGACAGAGCGGCCTGACATCATTTAAACACCTCCATTATCAAGGATTTAACATAATCCAAACATAAAATGATTTTAATGATTTATTTATTGAAGTGTAAAACTTTAGATAATAACACAACAATCATAATTATAATTCTAATGACAAAAATCTATAGCAACAACATTAAATCAAAACTATTTAATAATTAATCAGTGTTTGCGGATGCTGATAAGTGATAACACAATAAAAATTATTCCATGAATGAAACCAAAGAAAATAAGGATAGAACTGAAACAGATATACAATCAAATATTCTGAATCTCAACTTGAATACTGAGCCCATTATTACGCAAACTATTACTCAACCACAATTGACTTGATAATGGTCCAGGACAGACCGAATCATCGTCGCCCCTTAATCTTGTGTTGTGTAGTTTGTGCCTCATATGCATCCTCAATGTTGTTCAAAATCTTTGCTCCGCAGACTCATTACTACTAAGCATCAATATAATGCTACAATATTATTATGCGACATCTCTATTTTTGCAGCATCCATATTACACAACATCAGAGTTACACAGCCGTATTATTCCCCAACATCACCATGAAAACACAATAAGAGAAAATGGGCTGTTTGAAGATTCATTTACATTTTGACTCTTCTACATGTTAGGGAACATTATCAACATCCACATTCCAAAGAGATGCCATTGTATTATTGATATTTGGCAAGATTTTATATATATATGCGGAAAATCCGCAGATAAATGGAAAAAGAGATGAACGTTTCGGCCGATCAAGGCCGTTGTCAACGCCAGTCTGGTGTTGACAACGGCCTTGATCGGCCGAAACGTTCATCTCCCTTTCCCATTTCTCTGTGGATTTTCCGCATACAAATGATCAGTGTTTCATGATTGTCAATTGCATATTATATATATATATATATATATATATATATATATATATATATATATATATATATATATATATATATATATATATATATTAGGGTTCATTAGGACTAAAATATAAAATAAAAAATATATTAGGGTTCACAGGACTAAAACCCAACCACCTCAAGCAAATGCTCAACCCTGCACTGGGTGACATTGAAAAGAACCTCTTGGTGGAACTAACCAGATTCACCAACACATGTCTAGCTGGCAACATACCAGCGTCCATAAGACCTATCTTTTTTGGAGCATCTCTCTGTGCTCTAAAGAAAAAGGATGGAGGGATCAGGCCAATAGCTGTGGGCAATTCTCTCCGGCGTCTCGTCGCAAAGGCAGCTGCAAGAACAGTTAGTGATGCAGCGGCCAACATGCTGAAGCCAAAACAGCTCGGGTTTGGCATTCCACAAGGGTGTGAGGCGGCAGCCCATGCAGCTCGAGCCTTCATCGCCAACATCACAGACGAAAAGGCCCTTATCAAGCTAGATTTCAAAAATGCCTTCAATTTGGTGCGGAGGGATGCTGTACTCCGTGCGGTTCATAGTCATTTCCCTTCCCTCTACCCTTTTGTACATTCATGCTACAGTATGGATCTTAAGCTACTTTTTGGCGAACATGAAATTGACTCGCGAGAAGGCGTCCAACAGGGTGACCCCCTCGCTCCTCTCCTTTTCTGCTTAGTCATCAAACAAGTCACAGAGGTCCTGTCCAGCGAGCTTAACATCTGGTTCTTGGATGATGGTACCCTAGCTGGTTCCCAAGACTCCCTCCTGGAGGACATCAGAAAAATCCAGGAGCAAGGTGCAGTTTTAGGCCTCACCCTGAACCCTTCTAAATGTGAAATAATATGTTCCAACCAGGGCATCGTAGAGAGAATAGAGGGTCTTCTGCCAAATATCCATAAAACTAAACCTGAAGACAGCACACTCCTAGGAGCTCCCCTGGGGTTGAAAGCCATCGATGAGGTCCTTGATAAGAAAATCGCCGACCTTAAGAGGATGGATGGGAGGATTGAGGATATTGATGCTCATGATGCACTCTACCTCATCACCAGATGTCTGTCCCTCCCCAGGTTAACCTACTTTCTGAGGGGTTCACCATCTTACAGTAGCCAAAAACTAAGTGAGTATGACCGGTTACTGAAATCAATGCTAGAAAAAGCCCTTAACCTCTCTCTCGATGACCTACAGTGGAAACAAGCCTCTCTTCCCGTAAGACTTGGGGGCCTCGGAGTTCGAACAGCAACGCAAATCGCTGTTCCAGCCTTCCCGTCCTCCTTATCAGCATCCGACGACCTTGTGAAGGAAATTCTACCTGCCCACTTACATCAGCTGGCAGGTGTACATGATCCCAATTTTACACGCTGTGCCACAGAGTGGGCCTCTCGTGCAGGCCAATCACCTCAACCACCATCCCCAAAATCCCACAAGCAATCCAGCTGGGATGGTCCCATTGTAGACCAAGTTGCTGCAGAGTGCCTGGGTGCTGCAACAACACAACACGACATTGCTCGCCTCACAGCAGTAGCAGCACCACATGCAGGGGATTTCCTGTTAGCAACCCCAATGTCGGCAACTGGCACGCGTCTCACACCACACGCCCTCCGAATTGCTGTGGCCCTCCGCCTTGCTGCCCCAATCCACACCAGATATAGGTGTATTTGCGGCGAGGTGGTGGCTGACAGGTACGGTCACCATGGCCTACTCTGCCAAAGCACAGGGGGATGGCACTCGAGGCACAGTGAAGTTAACGACATCATCAAGAGGAGCCTCACTACAGCTGGATGCCCAGCTGAAAGAGAGCCCCGTTACCTAACGCCCCGTAACTCTGATGCTCTTATTGGTCGCCCGGATGGTATCACAGTGAACCCCTGGAAGAATGGCAAGCAGTTGGTATGGGACTACACGTGCGTATCAACCCTGGCTAACACCTACATTAACCTCAGTGTTGCACAACCAGGTGGCGCTGCCACCCACAGGGAAGCAGCCAAATCCCGTAAGTATAGAGAACTGGATCACCACTACAATTTTGTCCCCATTGCTTCTGAGACGCTCGGCGCCTGGGGAAAAAGTGCTACCAGTTTTTTGAAGGAACTGGGTTCTAGGCTCATTGAAACAACAAGGGACCCGAGAGCTGCAAGCTTTCTTTTCCAGCGCCTCAGTGTGGCGATACAGAGGGGAAATGCGCACTGCATCCAGGGTTCCTGCCCGCCATCTGAGGAGCTGGAGGAACTCGACAACCTATGACAACCATCTTTGTAACCCATATGTAACTCCTTTTTTGTAACAAAGTTCAAATAAAGTAAATATATATGTGTACATACAAAAGAATGGGGGTGGTAGGAGAAGATAATATTAGTGTTCAGTGAGAGACCACAAGGTCTCCTCTGAATCCTTTTTTTTTCTTCTCCGAGGCTATGGGTCCCCACATTGGCACCAGAGGTGGTACCCTCACAAACTTTTTATATATTAGTATATTTTGGTAGCAGTCTTTCCTGTAGACATATATTATTAAATATGACCGAAAAAGTAAGATTAATAATTCTAACACGAATTTTCTCAATCTTTCGTACATTACGCTTCACTGTTGGAGGTAAATCAAAAATCAATTCTCCAAAATTCATTTTTATTTCTAGTCTGACGCGACACGGGCGCGTTTCGTAAAACTTATTACATTTTCAAAGACTTTAGTTCACAAATACACAACTGAATAGAACTTACGTATCTCCGATTTTATATCTACATTTGAGTGAGGTGGAAGGGGTGATGTGGCATTAACACAAGACAGAACAAAAAGTGGTATTAATAGGGTATTAATTTCATCAACACAAGACAGAACACGAAACAATGGATATTGAATAGAAGTGTTTGTAGAAAGCCTATTGGTCCATATTTCTTGATGCTTCTATATTGGAGCGGAGTCTTGAGGTGGGTAGAATATAGTTGTGTATATAGAATTGTGAATAGTTGTGAATAGAATATATTCAACACAACTATATTCTACCCACCTCAAGACTCCGCTCCAATATAGAAGCATCAAGAAATATGGACCAATAGGCTTTCTACAAACACTTCTATTCAATATCCATTGTTTCGTGTTCTGTCTTGTGCTGATGAAATTAATACCCAATTAATACTCTTGTTCTGTCTTGTGTTGATGAAATTAATACCCTATTAATACCACATTTTGTTCTGTCTTGTGTTAATGCCACATCACCCCTTCCACCTCACCCAAATGTAGATATAAAATCGGAGATACGTAAGTTCTATTCAGTTGTGTATTTGTGAACTAAAGTCTTTGAAAATGTAATAAGTTTTACGAAACGCGCCCGTGTCGCGTCAGACTAGAAATAAAAATGAATTTTGGAGAATTGATTTTTGATTTACCTCCAACAGTGAAGCGTAATGTACGAAAGATTGAGAAAATTCGTGTTAGAATTATTAATCATACTTTTTCGGTCATATTTAATAATATATATATATATATATATATATATATATATATATATATATATATATATATATATATATATATATATATATATATATATATATATATATATAATATATAATTTTGTCATTAAAGATATGAACTATATACTAATATATGAGAAAACATTATCTTAATCAATTACAATAATTATATTAGTGGGAGATTGGAATACAGTAGTTGTTCTTTGCTATTGAAGATTATCCAAATGCAACTTTTTCTGGCGACTGAGGGATCAAGCGGGTGGATGTAAGATCAATTAGTATAATTAAGCTCGGCTACGTTTAATATATCTTAAATTACAGTAGCCCTTAAGGCAGATTGAAGGATATTGTTTGCACTATAGTTATAGAGAATACGCAAAAGCAATAATAACAAAGAAAAGGAATTATCAAAGATCTGATTGCGATCGTTTATGAACACTGGTTTTCATATAGTACTAAGGAAAACGTTTATGATTTCCTTCTATGTTATGACAACAGACAATAAATGGCCCGTTATTACATCAAATATTGACTCCCTCTTGCCTCCAGAGGCATGTTTGCTGGGCGACCACCAGCCTCTCATAATATTATACTATAATATAATATCCTCTCATATTAAAGTTTTATGAGATAATATTACATTCATGATATAATTTTAATACAAGATATATAACATAATATATCTCGGCATCTCATGATATAAAAAATTACAGATGTAATATTACACATAACTGTGATTTGTGATGCCAGATGAGTTCCTAATAAGGAGCTGCATGCACAATAAGCTTTAACACTTCTAGTATTACCAAATTATAAAAAAAACTATATCACACCATTATATCCATTCATTTAAATTAATAAAACTTCATTAGCTATCAAAATATACAAAAACAGATGAAAAATATTTTAAGATTACGCTAAAATCGGGTTCATTTCACTGGGTCCTTTTGGATTCTAGACTCGTATTGACCTCCTTTTCCGGGACATTTAGCCTACTGGTCCTGGAGGAACACACACACAATCGCCCCAGAGAGACTCATTTCCTCCTTAAGACCAAAGGGACAAGTGGAAAAAGAGGGAGAGAAAGAGAGCAATGGCAAGGGCAGTAACTACAAGTGTGGGAATTCTGTGCCTCTACACTCATGCATTTACTCCAGTAAAATACCAGATTCCCTGGTTTTCTCGTGGAATTCATCAGTCACTTGCATTTGTTCTTATTTTTATTATTCGTTTTATGGAGGATATTCGGATTTCTGTGTCATTGGCATGTAATATGCAATCGATTTATTCATGCAACTTACTGATTATATTGCATAATTTGTGTTACCGTATTATTTGGTCAATCAATCCAAGACGCTGGCTTATTCCTTGCAATGCACGCGGATTTGTCAACTTATATTCAATCTCTATTGAACCATGTCCATAATATGTCATGTGATGCCAACCTAAACTTTACCCTTCGACCTCTCATCTCTCACGACTATCATACATAGTTTAAATTATCCCCACAAACTTGTAACGTAATCAAATATAATTAAAAATTATAACTAGATGGTATGGATTCCTGGTAGCGTGACTGGGAGGTAGGAATCGAACATTACTAAACATATGAGTTCAGAAATACACGATAGTGTTCAAAAACAACAAACCGGGTTCAGGAATAGCTGGTTTAATGTTTATGCAAATTATGATTAAACATTAAATTTTAGAAATTTAATTTAGCAGAATCTTAATTCTTTGCACAATTAACAAATTTAAAAAAAGAAAAATGGGAAAGTCCAGAATCATTTCACTTGAACCAGCAGTATTGTTGGACCAAAGAAACCCAAGCAACACAAACTTTTCCGTGTAATGCTTCCTAACACAAGCTTTTACACCGCACGTGTCCGAAGCAGCTTCCCTTTAGTGGCGTGAGACAAACTATTTCTAGTTTGTAGTTGGAATTACGTCAACTCATGTGTGTGTGGTAATGAAAATGGGAAGTAAATTTGTCGGGTGATGCGTGGAAGAATTTAGCTGAAGAAAACCGGAGTATTATTATTTTTAGTATTAAAGATTATATTTATATTGATTTCCTGTCCAAAAAAATGAAGTGTTCTTCTCCTTATTCTATGTATATTAAATTTGGTTTTGTTATTATAAAACGTTTTAATATGTGGATGTAATTTAAGTATAGAAATGTACATATTTACGTAGTGTGCTACAGGCTTTCCAACATAAGGGCAAGGCGAGGGCACATGTACGAGACATGTTCCATAGAGTTCTAAACTCAACTAAACTTATTGTACCTAATTATTTTCCATTGGCAAACTTAATCTGTTTCTTAGTATCTGAGTCATTCTCTGTCTCTCACTATCAGTATATCTGCATTTATGTATCCCTCGCTCTCTCTCACTCTCCTATGAACTGTAAGGTGTTGTTAGTAGAACAGTTACAGGGGCATTCTCCGTTTCAAAAAAAAAAAATAATCGATTTTCACTCCGTGGAGAGAGTTGCAGTTTGCTCTTGGATTACTCGATCTCAGCACCATTCACGAAAAGGAGTTTGATGTCACTAGGGAAGGGAGAATCCAGCTCTCGTTTTTGTTTAACGACACGTGATATTTGAAACTAACCCGAGACAGCTATTCTCAATTGCATTCCGATCCATGAGATCCAAAACTAATCCGAGACAGTAGTTCTCAAATCGAATTCCGATCCATACCCCTCTTTTTTTCCCCAAACGAAGGCAATATCAGTTCTATCCTTTGATAGCTGTTACTACTGGTGCCCGTGGCCGGTTGAGTCGGCCAGAAAGTCACCCCAATTTGTTGTAACAACACACACACGCACACACACACTATCTCACAGTCACACACGCATATAAAAACACATTTACCAACACCCAGCATACAGACAGACTCTCTCTCTCTCTCTCTCTCTCTCTCTCTCTCTCTCTCTCTCTCTCTCTCTCTCTCTCTCTCTCTCTCTCTCTCTCTCGGAATTGACAGGGTGGACAAAGACAAACTTTTCAGCACGGGTGGAACACGAAAAAGGGGACACAGGTGGAAACTGAGTACCGAGATGAGCCACAGAGACATTAGAAAGAATGTTTTCAGTGTCAGAGTAGTTAGTAAATGGAATGCACTAGGAAGTGATGTGGTGGAGGCTGACTCCATACACAGTTTCAAATATAGATATGATAAAGCCCAGTAGGATCAGGAATCTTTACACGAGTTGATTGACAGTTAAGAGGAGGGACCAAAGAGACAAAGCTGAACCCCCATAAGCACAAATAGGTGAGTCCAAATAGGTGAGTTCAACAGATATACATTGAAAATAGTTTTGAAACAAACTTCACATAAAAGACGGTCCAAGTTATACAATTCACAAAGAAAAACCTTGCAAGATCAACTGCCCAAAAGCGCAAGTTTAGCATAAAAAAAGAAATGGAAGAAAACTCCCCAAAACAGTGTTCACTAAGAGTTGTTCTCCTGGGGCATCGCTGAAGCACGGCTTAGCGAGCAGGGGGGGTTACTGAACTATTACTTAGCTTTTGTCTTTTGAGCAGTACCTAGCTAGTAGACAGTGACCGAAGCAATATCTTTTGAGTAAGGAAGTCACTGAAGTAAATTTATAGATATGACGAGTATTAATATCTCGGAGATATCCGATAGAAGGAAAATATTACAAAAGGATTATAAGTCTAAATGAAAGAGGTGTTTGCGTTACTTAACTTTCTGTTTGAAAAGGCGTTTACGATGGAATTCTATATTCTTGTTGTTTTTTAATTAATTATATCTGTTGATGGCAAGGTAAGACTTGGCCTATGTCAAGTGTGTAACTGGGAAAGGGCTCGCAGGATTGATGGTCATATCCACAAACATTTCTTCAAATGTCTTCAGTGTTTGGGTTCTCTTCACTCTTCCAAGGAGAACACCAATCAACTGTTGCCCCCCACACAAACAGCTAGGAAAAATATATCTTAAGTCTTTATTTCGTTAGATATCCTTCTAGAAACTATTAAATAAACATCTAGAACCCTGTCACTCATCCCCCAAAGCAGCTATCAAACAAGCAGCAATAATTAAAAATGGCCTTCACTCCATATATAAATATAGAGGGAGCCAGACACAGTAAACAAATGGCACAGCATGATCATTACTGCTTTTTAACAGCTTTGCAACATAAAGAGTGAACTGCATGCCCTGATGATTGCATTTTGGTGTTTTTCTCACTCAAATTTCGTTGACGAATGCACACTGCAATAATTTTTCTGAGCAGTTACTCAGTACCATCAACCATCTCAGAACAGTTTCCAGAAACACATGGTTTATCAACTTGTATTCGCTTCTCATCTATCTTTAGTACTTTCATTCTTCTCCCATCCAGATACCTCAGATGGGCTGCCCATTTTTACTGCTCTAGCTCTTTTCATACCCAAGCCACATCGGTGCTTGGTAAACCCCACTTAGGCAGAACTATTCTTTTAAGCAGATCATCATACTTCTCTCTTTCAGTCACCTCCTTTTCGAAACTTTCATTCCACGATTCACATTTCTTAACTGATTCGACTTTCAAATTCTCTGATATAAATTATTCATGTCATTTACTTATCCATGATGTATAATCTGATCGATCACTTCAAGAACTTCTCCAATTACCACAATTTTACAGGGAGAGTTTCCCTCTCTCTCCATAATTTTTATCCATATTCACATTAATCAGTCTTTTCCAACATTACACATTGCAACTAATCTACTTACAAAGGAATTTTAAATAAAGTCAATAAAAACAATAGCTGCAATAATATCATTAAGAAAGAAACCCATTTAAAACAAACACATCATCTTTCTAGAGCACCTCATTAAGCGAAATATCATGCAACATGGCTAAAACTCACTGGCATCATTATCATTTCAAAGAATATCCAGACCTCAGATATGACGAGGAGAACACTACCTTTCCTCTTGGGGCTTGGGATTCAATTAAGTGCAAGACTCAATTATATGTTAAGCAATAAAGCATCACAAATAACGAATGTCAAGACGAGGAAAAAGAGAGGAATATTAAGAGAAAGAGAGAGAGCAAAAGAGATAGAGAGAGAGATGAAAGGGGGAGGGGGTGCAATGACAATGCTTGCGAAAGTGTTG
>NC_091170.1:28261561-28291561 GCF_040958095.1 Procambarus clarkii
CTTTTGCAAGCCATTGTCTAAGATATTTAATAAATCATTGTTTGGATTGATAAATCCAAACAACCTGCAGCTTTCTCAGCTGCAGGTTGTTTGGACGAGTAAAATATCACTCAAAAAGCAATCACTTCTGATGATTCGACAAACGTCAAATTTGAAATGTTCTTGCCTAACTGATATAATCTCTCCAAGTTGATTCCTAAACAATGTCAAACGAATGATGTCAGGTCTCGATGGATGGTTCTTTTAACGACTCACTATGATAAAAACGTCTCTCTAGACATCGTTCACGGTTGATCGTCCACCTAGTTTATTGATTGTTGACCATTACTGGTCCTGGTTATTTCGCTCAAGTAGAAAAAGATTTGTTATTGTATTTTGTTAAATGATTCGTCAGTGGCATAATTCTCTCTCTCTTCTCATCAATGACTAAAAACTGTGCCACTTTCAATCCTATTTCCTCAAGTGTTCTATGGGCTCCACTCGGTGTCTAGTGTCTTCTGTTGAGTTGTCGTCTAATTTTGAAATTTCGATTACTTGATAATGCTTTTGTTTTTGCTGCAAATTGCTCTGGAAGTATATTATTGGTAAATTGGTAAGGTATATGATTGGTAAGCCACCATTATCTGATTATTCTGTGATTTTAATATGGCAAAACATGTTTGGTAACGTTAACTCTCACCAGTATGAATATTAAATTTCTCACCAAATATTTTTATTGCTTTACAATGCAGGGATATATATGGAATGCTACCGAATATATATATAAATATACAGTCAGAAAAAGTTTCGTCTTAATCTTTTTTTTTTAAATTTCATATACTTTAGCGTCAAGAAATCGAACATAAAAATCAAACAAACCTCCTGTTTGCAAGGAGGTTCGTCCTGGATCCACATGGTACAGGATACGAAGGAAGGTTTAAGGTCAGGTTGACAAACAGCTAGCAAACAGAAGAGGGAAACATTAGAGAAATAAATATTCTACGTAAGATGATTGACAGGTGGATTAAGAGGAAATTATCGCAGTGAGTACTGACAAACAAAGGGGTGATGATTGGATACAGGGGATACATAGATGAGCAATCATGATAGAAGAAAATGTAAAATTAACTAAACAAACAGTTAATAGAAGCTTCATAAAAAGTTTGAAAATAATATTGAAAAAAAGACGATATATAATCCAGCAAATGAAAATATATGACCAGAACATTCATACACAAATTCGACATGTGTCTATGCAACATGAAACAGCGAGTAATTGTGAGGGGGGGGAGTCATCAGAGTGGCGAGATGTCCCCAGAGGAGTCCCACGGGACTCTGTACATGGACCCATCCTGGTTTCTAATATATGTAAACGATCTTGCAGAGGGGTATAGACTCATTCCTCTCCATGTTTGGTGATGATGCAAAAATTATGAAAAGATTCAAGGCAGATGATGATAGACAGAGACTATAGGACGACCTGGACAAGCTGTAGGAATGGTCTAGAAAATGGCTACTAAAGTTCAACTCAGAAAAGTGCAAAGTAGTGAAATTAGGCAAAGGGAGGAGAAGGCCGAACACAAGGTACCATCTGTGAGGTGAAATCCTACATGAGTCAAATAGAGAGAAAGATCTGGGGGAGGGAGGTGATATTACACCGAACCTGTCCCCAGAAGCCAACATCAAAACGATATCATTAGCGGCATAAGCGAGACTGGCAAACATAAGAACTCCCTTTAGAAACTTATGTAAGGAATCGTTCAGGCCCTTATATACAACTTATGTCAGACCAATCCTAAAATATGCAGCTCCAGCTTAGAGTCCATACCTAGTTAAACACAAGAAAAAGTTAGAGAAGATTCAGCGGTCATTTTATTACGAATAGTTGGCTAGAATTCTCACATATTGAAGTCGAAATATATGAAATGTGGCTTCCAGACTCCGTAGACTTTAAAATTGTTTAAATGTTTGAGTAATCAGATACTGATGAACTTTTTGGTTACATAAATGGAGATTGTTTACGAAAAAAATGGATACAATGATGAGGAAGACAGCGGCAATATGTGAAGAGTGGTGACAAGGAAGGTGTGAAGGGTGGATGTCGAGGTGAAGACAGGGGAGAAAAGTGGGGAGAGGGTGAATATGAGGAAAGATTGGTAGATTGGCTAGAGGGATATGGGACATGTGCATGTTTGGGGAGAGATGGGATTTTTGTTATGTGGGGAGATGGGGAAGGTGTGTTATGAGAAAAAAGAATGGTGTATTGAGAAGGAAATCGGGCGTGTGTGTTTGTGAGGGGGTGGAAAGGATGTGATTATAATATATGAAATATAATATATGATATTATTAAAATATTATGATAATATAACATAATATAAAATATTATCAATATATGATATATATATATATATTTATATATATATATATATATATATATATATATATATATATATATATATATATATATATATATATATATATATATATGTGTGTGTGTGTGTGTGTGTTTGTGCATTTCACACACTTACATATTCATTCTCATATACAAGTCCCCTGGGCCAGAAGCTAACATTCTTGACTGACAGATGGGAGAAAAATAATTTGGAAAGGGTTTCTTTCCACCTGATGCTACTGTTCAATTACCTGTAAATAGTTAGACAACAGTGGTGGGCTGCATCCTGCAGATGTGTGTGTGTGATAGGAAGAGAATAATGTAAATCGTAGATATGATAGCGTTAACAGGTCCGAATTCAGTAAATTAGACAAATTACTGTTAGAAATGCGAGTTCCATGATATATCTGTTAAATCCTGCAGGCACAATAGGTGAGAGCACATATATACATAGTATCTAAAAAATCACAATCATTTCGAACACATAAACCATTTTTTATCAAATTTGTTATATCAAATTACATTAAAATAAAAAATAAATTGCCGGAAAAATTACCAACGAGCCACACCAGAGATATACATTAATGTAATGGCTTAATTAACCAGAAAATTTGATGTAATAGTTTGCTAAAATATAATATAAATAATTTCATATATTTCAGGGTGCCAGTGCTAGACTTTAACAGGACTTGCAATCATATGGCAGGGAAGGTCTCGATGAAATTAGCTGATTAATGAAGATTTGTTTAGACGGTAGGAACCACTGAGCCAGTTTAGTATTTAAACAGCCAGCCAGACAAACAAACAGCCGGCCAGTTTGGTATATTTCTGGCAAGCTGTTTGGATATCTAAGTAGCAAGCCATCCAAACAGTGAAGAAGCTCATCAGTCATATGTCCAGACCGTCATGCATTCTGTCATGAAGTAAACCAGCCAATCAGGCATTTACAGTCATCCATCCACTGTGACATACACTAGACAGCCAGATATATCAGGAGCCACTGAGACAAGCAGTCTAGTGGCGAGTGAAACTTCTAAAGAATCACCCGGTTAGAAATGTAGGAAGCTAGACATGTTGCCAGCCAGACATGTAGCCAGCCAGACATGTAGCCAGCCAGACAAGCTGCCTCTTAGTTTGCGAGACACAAAGAAAACTACTATACACACCCATTAAGCACCGTAGCTTTTATCATCACTGTTCTCTCACATTGCACAGTGTAATATTCCCCTTTCCCCTGCAGCATGAAAATAGAGCTATTTATTACGACTGCCCGAACTCGTTTCAGTAATATTGCTGAATGTGAATACAATTCTTTTTGAGCCTTAACGAGCGGAGCGTCAGAGGCAAGCTTAATACGCTTTTTAATTAAAATAACAGTTAAAAGAAATGAAACAGAAATTAATATTGGGCATAGAACGCGTATGTCATAAAACAGTGTGTTTGGTTTAGTGCGTTTGTGGGCACTCCGAAAAATACACTCAGATATGTGCATACAATATTGAGTCATCTAACACAATGGCTCTCGACCGCCTTATATACTTTTTGTTCTGCCTTCATTTAAGACCGTGGCTAGAGTTATCCTTAAATGCTTCCTTATCAAGAATTCCACTTATAACATAGTCTCACACTAAAAAAGGTGAGTTTTGTCATGCATATGATTCATTTTCATCTATAGATTCTATCCCAGTTCCTTAGTTTAAGTTTGTCATTTTCTGAACTTTGCCTGCCTTCTTCCAATGTAACTCGAACAAACTCCACTCAGCACACCAATATATATTGTATCTTGTTGTTATAGTAGTTAATACACACGTTCACATATATTCAAGGACGTGCATGTGTTTCTATTGTATAAGGGTCTGCCACCCTCTTGCGAGGTTGAGATAGTTCTCTCAGGGATCTTGATGATGTACCACACTAGTCCTGTTTACTCCAATACAGACCTATTACAGGTTGCTGATGATGACATTGTCCATGTTCCTGAAGACCATTCTCATCGCTGAATTTGCATGAATGGCTTGGGTAATAAATGATAATATGTTCTCCCTCCGAATCGAGTAGCTGTCTCCTTATCGTGTCGTAGCACTGAGGTCTCCTCACGCCCGAATCAATTCTCATTATCTTGCATTTGAATTCATTGCGGCCATGATGCTGTTTGTCGGACGAACGCTGTCGCCTGTCCAGATCTATTTGAAGTGCTCTGTAATCATTATCTGTTGCGATTAGTTTTCAAAGCGTTGATTCATATGTGCGAACATACATGCATGCATATATGAATGTGTAAAAATGCCTTGCTGTGATATTACTGTATATATATGCGCAATGACATATTTCTCCCTTGCACAGGCAATGATGATTAGTCCACTAATGATTGAATTAGTCCACCTGCACACGCAATAATACAATATTAGTCCATCTGCACATGCAATGGTACGATATTACTCCACCTGCACATGCATTGGCACAATATTACTGAACTTGCACCCATTCTGCTCCTGAATAAATGTTTTGAATTAGAATCCTTAATCTGAATTTGGAGCAATGCAAGGCTGCACCGTTCAGGCAGGTGGAGCAATAGCACAGGAATGGTATTTGACGCTTTGCGGTATAATCTGGTGTTGCAGTTAACATGCACACATTCTCCACGCTACAGTGGAATGTTATGAAAGATACCATTTTGCAATATTGCACATACAATCAACATTACAAAACGTAGGGTTACGTTAGTTGTACTATAAATTTTGAATGGCTTGCATTACATTGCGCAGACAGATTAAGATGCATTATATGCAATTACATTATAAAACAAACTTTTTTTTATTTGAGCCTCTTGTGAATTTGAAGGGTATTTGATTATGCTCACTATCTGGTAGTAAATACAAACACACACACACACACACGCACGCACACATATGATATGGAACTAAGGAAGTAACCGAGAAGTTCTAATGGAATGAATTTCCTATCTGATAAGGGATATTAAGAAGGAAATTCATCCCTGATGAATTCATCTCTTTCAGTTGTAAGGTTCAATTAAAGATGATACATAAACCGTGAATAAAGAAGAAACTTCAGATTCCAAAAATGACTAGCAAAAAAAAATGACAGGAAAAGTCTAAATGCAAGAAGTGAATCAATTCATGCACTGATGACCACAGAGCAAAAAAGCTGCCTAAACATAGGCAGCTTTTTGGTGGTTAAGCTGCCTTAATTATTATGGTGGTTAAGCTACCTAAATATAGGTAAGCTGATTAGTCATGCGAGAGATGGACAATAATCGCGTAGTTTTTTGGCCATTAAGGTGACACCTGATAGAATTGAATACAATGAAGTAATACAACTCAAGACTATATTTCATAATGTAAAATAACAGATCCAGTTGATGCTCTGTGCAGACCAAATACAGAGATATACACCAAGTCACCGAAAAAATAGTTGCAAGGCGGTTGAGAAGAGGACAAGTTCCTTCTAATATTGACAATTCAAGAACTAAGTGTAAACTAGAAAACTGTGTTCCCTTAAAAAAATCAAAGTGAACCCTAAGGAAAACGAGGCGGTAGATAGCAAGACACCGGAACTTGTTCTTTTATGTGAACTACAATATTCTGAATGAAAACTGAATTGTTTTGCAAGATGACAGAAACTAGACTAGAGAGTAAAGGAACGGACTTCACACATTTTTAGACTTCCACCTGAAATCTGATTTCCACCTTATATGCGTCCACACAGACAGGTGTAGACGCATATAAGAGTGCTATATATATATATATATATATATATATATATATATATATATATATATATATATATATATATATATATATATATATATATATATATATATATATATAATATATATATAATATATTCTAAAGACCATTGTGGATTAAGGTGATCATTCTCAACTTTTAGTCAGGAATAAGGTTATTCTCAGTCAGACGGGAACAATGGATGAACATTTACAAACACAGCTCTTTTAAATTCCGACTTGGGCATTAATGGGAATTTCTGAACCATCAATGAATATTTCATGGAAGAAATTTAAGTGTAGTTACGAAGTCGTATGTAGTTGCAATATATATTTATTTAGGACGGAAACATCAAATATTTTTCCGTTAATGAATCTGATCACTTAATGATCTGAGTGGTTGTGGAATCGCGGATTGTGGTAATGATGGTGTGGTGGAAGTGGTGGTAAAGTGGTGGTAAAGCAGTAGTTGTTGATAGTGTATATTGTCGTGGTGATGACAGTGGCGATTGTGTAAGTAGGTGGCTTTAATGATGTTGATGGTGACTATGATGGGTAAAATGGTGATTGTGAAGATGGTGGTGATGGTTTTAGTATTGATAGTTGGGTGATTGTAACACTGAGGTTGGGGGATTGGTATCGGTGTAATTGTGTGCTTCTGGTATATTGTTGTTGTGGGGGATTGTGTCTTTAATGGAAACGGAAATATCACAATTTGCATTATTTACCCTCTGCTTAGAAGCTGCTGTGAAACTGCCACCTTCACACGCTGCTGTAGTCCCCCCGCAGAGTACAGTTTCAACGGTTCCTCTGTAACCCACCAGTCGCCGACAGCTGGAGAAAACAGCTTCAGTATCCACACAATAACCAGTGGCTTCCCAGCTTTACTTACCGCAGGATAAATTGGTAATCCTGTGTCCGTATGGTGGGACGTTGCGAGAACCAGTTTGGCTGGTATTACTCCAACAGCGCTATTTGTTGAAACAGCTGTGTAAATGGCACTGTTTCTGCCGTTGGCTGCGGCGGAAGAGCCCGGATGTGAGGGGAGGCGGAGGCTGTTATGGGTCTACTAGGTTTGTTGTCTCTGCTTGGGTATTTTGTTCTCTCTCTCTCTCTCTCTCTCTCTCTCTCTCTCTCTCTCTCTCTCTCTCTCTCTCTCTCTCTCTCTCTATCTATCTATCTCTATCTCTCTCTCTCTATCTCTATCTCTCTATCTCTCTATCTCTCTCTCTCTCTCTCTCTCTCTCTATCTCTCTATCTCTCTCTCTCTCTATCTCTCTATATCTCTCTCTCTCTCTCTCTCTCTCTCTCTCTCTCTCTCTCTCTCTCTCTCTATCTCTATCTCTCTATCTCTATCTCTATCTCTCTATCTCTCTATCTCTCTATCTCTCTCTCTCTCTCTCTATCTCTCTATCTCTCTCTCTCTCTCTCTCTATCTCTATCTCTCTCTCTCTCTCTCTCTCTCTTTCTCTCACACACACACACAAACACACACATATACACAAAACTTATTCATTGGCCTAACAACATTTCATCTGAATAGCTTTAAGATACCTGGATAAGGAAGTCATCCGGTGTCTGAATTTAACGTTTGTTAGTCCAACTTTTTAATATTCTGGCCCGACATTAAACCTAATAAAATATTGACAAGTAAAATAAAATGCAACTCTGCATTAATACACGTTTCTGAGGTGATGGGGATGAACTACGAAGAGACCATAGGAACTGGACATCACAGTGGAAGTAAAAAAAAAAGAAAAAAATTAACATGATAAGGATACATAACAGTGTAACTGGAATTAATTAGTAGACAAAAGATCTTTTTTCTTAAATGAAGAGCAGCAGAGCGAGAGGACGTTGAATCTTAAAAGAAATGAGTAATACAAATGTCAGAAAAAATATAAATAGAATAACTGAGGTAAATAAAAATGCAGAAATTAGGTAAAGTAGTTGTCTAAGCTTGGAAAAAAATATTTCTATGTTTCGTCTAGTTGAGTACACGCAAGAACAATCTGTGGCAGATACACCTAACGATTCACAGTCTGTTTTCATCTAGAAGAAGACATTGAGAATCTAAATCCTATTAGGAGTCAATGATATTGCATTGTTTCCAGATGGTCAAATATGAAGCACAGATATGAGAACTTGTGAAGAAAACATTGTACCATATGAGTGAAATTCCTAGGACTAAGAAAATCCAATAATTTGTGGAACTGGGTGAATGAAAGTGGTCAGAGGATTGGCAGAGATATTATATACACTGCGAAAAAAGAAGGAAGAAAAATATCAAGCTATTGCTCGTTAGTGAGTGCCAAGAGTAATAAAGATATAGTAATTGCAGGCGAACAAATACATAAACTACACACTAAAATAAACCAAAACAAGTGCTTAAGACATTTCAGACTTCAGCACCGAGTCAAAATTTTGGGGAAACATTGCCTTGGGAAAATGGGAAACTATCCTAAGCTTCTCCAGTCCATAACAAGAAGAAAATGAGAATAAGAAAGAGGCTAAGAACAAGAAAGACAGGAGTAGAGCAGAAGAATGTGTGTGTTTGTGTAAATCACCAAGAAATTAACCCGTGATGAATAATGTGACATATATACCGCACAAAATATACGCATCTAGGCACATCAGCTTTGTTCCACATATATCAATGAACCCTTTTTCAGATAGCTGTGCATCACTCTGCCTCACATAAAACAAAGGCATATAATCAGGTGACTGTTTGCTAGGACACCTGTGGAAACACTAATGAGCTCTCACGTGAGGCACTCTAATTAGCGAACATATGTCCGACATAATTGGGCCAAATTTTTAATGATAATCGCTAGGGTTTTGCTCCATTGTAGAAGTTAATGAACGATTTATGGATTTTCCGTTTTTGGTTATCAATGTCTATCCTGCGTCTCCTGGTACAACAATGATGCAAACATCAACACAATCTTACAGATATGTTAGTGCCATTCTAAAATTATTTGAGAACAAACTCAAACACACAAGCACACAAATACGCTCAAAAATACACATACATACATAAACATATACACATGGCCCTTGAGTATGTTTTAATACACAAAACGCACCTGATAAACTGAAGAACACACCAAAAACATAAATGTTAATTTATGATTTGGAAGAACATTGTAACATTTAGTTTCACAGCCTGCAAAAATAATCCAAAAGAGCTCCTACACAAGGACACTACTAGAAGAACACTAACCTGAAGAACACTAACCTGAAGAACACTAATAAAGACTGTCAGAAGAACACTCAAATAAAAACCCTGCCTGAATCACAGAGCAACAACACAGCCCCGGCTCCCTCCACTGAACTGAATTCACGTAATTAATTTTGATAATTGAACAGGTGATGACGGGTATCTTGCAAGAAATTAATATTATATCACGATTGAGTTAATTGCCGTCCTTGAGGGCTTTCATTTTTATGACTGATGGTAATATATGATTTTTAATTAAAGCAAGTAATTGAAACTAGATGTAAATGTGTGCGTTGAAAGCTGATTTAGCTCCGTCAGCATATGTGGGAAGGGGTACCACATGGGAGAAAGAGGTTACATATGAAACGTTACATATGCTTGCTTGAAACGATTTTTTTTTTTACATCTGGAAGAGGGATACTTGCAGAGGACAGAAAGGTACCTGCACATATGAGAAGGGGGCTTGTATGAGGGTCGAGGTTTCTTCCAATGAGGGAGGGGAGTTGCCTGTATGTTGTGAGGTAGTGCTTGTAAGTGGTAGCTGTGAATCTACATTTAACGCCGTGATTTGGGGTTTAAGGAAGTGTGCTTGAGTGTGGTGGGCGGAGAGCTATATGTTGGGAAGAGGTGCCTCGAGTATAGCGAATGGGTGGCCGCATAGAGGGAAAGAGTGTTTGTATGAGCAGTAGACGCGCCAATATTCACATCGGGTACCGTTATGGGGAGGGGGGTTTCTTGCGTGTCAGAATTGGGTTTTGGTATGTAAATGAGAGAGATTTATATGAGTGTTGGTTACACCTGCGTAAGAACGTTCGTGTTGGCATAGGTTGGTATGTGTGCGTACTCACCTAGATGTGGTTGCTGGGGATGAGCTTCAGCTCTTTGGGCCGCGTCTCTCAGCTGTCAATATACTGGTCTACAGGTTCCTGAGCTTGTTGAGCTCTATATCATACCTACATTTCTAACTATGTATGAGGTCTGCCTCCAATACACCACTTCCAAATGCATTCCATTTATTAACTACTGTGTGTGTGTGTGTGTGTGTGTGTGTGTGTGTGTGTGTGTGTGTGTGTGTGTGTGTGTGTGTGTGAATGTGTGTGTGTGTGTGTATGTGTATGTGTGTGTGTGTGTGTGTGAAATTTCCTTAGTTATACCTTATTATGAGTTCAATGGAAAGTGATAGAGACAGCAGACAGGGAGATTGACAGAGATGGACAGTTCATTTGATGCATCACGCTATTGTGATTTCTATGTGCATTGAAGTGATGGCGAAGAGGTAGAATAGCTTGTTGGCAAAGCCTGAGTGCATGGGGAAATTGTGTAAAACCCTGGTTTGTGTCTCGGAGAGGCTGCAAGATTAGTATGAAGTCAGTGGAATTCCCGGTTACAATTCTTTTGACCATGTCATTGCCTAGTCGACTAAGGCAACGTCTGGGATTATCCCGGGCGTAATTTCGAACCCTCATCACGGCTCTTGTGGAATTGTTCATTTGATACATCATGATATTGTGATATATATACAATATCGTATATTGTATATATACAATATATATATATATATATATATAGATATATATATATATAAATATATATATATATATATATGTCGTACCTAGTAGCCAGAACTCACTTCTCAGCCTACTATTCAAGGCCCGATTTGCCTAATAAGCCAAGTTTTCCTGAATTAATATATTTACTATAATTTTTTTCTTATGAAATGATAAAGCAACCCTTTTCTCTATGAATGAGGTCAATTTTTTTTATTGGAGTTAAAATTAACGTAGATATATGACCGAACCTAACCAACCCTACCTAACCTAACCTAACCTATATTTATAGGTAAGGTTAGGTTAGGTAGCCAAAAAAAGCTAGGTTAGGTTAGGTTAGGTAGGTTAGGTAGACGAAAAAACATTAATTCATGAAAACTTGGCTTATTAGGCAAATCGGGCCTTGAATAGTAGGCTGAGAAGAGCGTTCTGGCTATTAGGTACGACATATATATATATATATATATATATATATATATATATATATATATATATATATATATATATATATATATATATATAAGGACAAAAATGTCAGACATGAAGAAAGGGGAGACGGGAAAAGATCAACAAACACTTCAAATAACCTTACTGTCCAGTACAGGCATCAAATTATTTTTCGTTTTGCACTTTAAATCATAAAATTAAAAACCCGTGGAAATGAGGGATGAGTCCCCGTGTGGAGTGGCGGCAAAATACCAATCATCACTGGTTCATTTCTCAGCGATAATGAAAGGCGAGGAGCAGGAGAATGCTGGATGGAGGCTACCTGCCGACAGCGCCAGCTGTTTGTCGTGGCTGGCAAGGTTACAGCCCTATAGTGCTTTACTAATGCATTCACATTGCCCGGTTTCTTTTAGATGGTCTGCCTTTCTAGCTTCCTCTTTAACCAGATTTCTCTTTATCTGTCCTCTTTATTCCATTTCCAATTTATGTCTTTCTCTTTGTCTTCTAGTTATATATATATATATATATATATATATATATATATATATATATATATATATATATATATATATATATATATATATATATATGTCGTACCTAGTAGCCAGAACTCACTTCTCAGCCTACTATGCAAGGCCTGATTTGCCTAATAAGCCTAGTTTTCATGAATTAATGTTTTTTCGACAACTTAACCTACCTAACCTAACCTAACGTTTTCGGCTACCTAACCTAACCTAACCTATAAAGATAGGTTAGGTTAGGTTAGGTAGGGTTGGTTAGGTTCGGTCATATATCTACGTTAATTTTAACTCCAATAAAAAAAATTCACCTCATACATAATGAAATGGGTAGCTTTATCATTTCATAAGAAAAAAATTAGAGAAAATATATTAATTCAGTAAAATTTGGCTTATTAGGCAAATCGGGCCCCGCATAGTAGGCTGAGAAGTGAGTTCTGGCTACTAGGTACGACATATATATATATATATATATATATATATATATATATATATATATATATATATATATATATATATATATTATATATATATATATATATTATATATATATATATATATATATATTATATATATATATATTAAATATATATATATATATATATATATATATATATATATATATATTATATATATATATATATATATATATATATATATATATATATATATATATATATATATATATATATATATATATTAAATATATATATATATATATATATATATATATATATATATATATATATATTATATATATATATATATATATATATATATATATATATATGTATTATATATATATATATATATAATATATATATATATATATAAGTAGGTGTGCAGGTGCACACAAGGTGCACACAAGAAGGTGTGCACCAACTTTTGGCAACCCACTTCTAAATCAATATGATGAGCTCCTCAGGTCAATATTCAGGAAGGCGCTCAACCTAGATTTAGATGACAGTCAGTGGGACCAAGCAACACTACCAGTGAGATTTGGAGGGATAGGCATACGAAAGGCAACTGAGGTAGCACTTCCAGCATTCTTATCCTCATGTACAGCAGCCAACGAATTGGTAGGGCAGATCCTACCAGAGCGCATGAGAGAGACAGCGGGAACTCATGATCAAACGTTCATCGAAGCAGCCAGACAATGGGACACCATTGCACACCCTCAACCCCGACCACAAGTCCCAAAAGACCACAAGCAGGCCCACTGGGATAGCCCCATAATGGAAAAGACTGTCACAGCAATGATTGACAACGCTGATGCTGAAAACAAAGCCCGCCTCCTAGCGGTAACAGCACCCCACGCCGGGGATTTTTTATTTGCTGTGCCCAATGCAGCCCTGGGAACTCGCCTCAGTCATGACGCTCTCCGCATTGGAGTTGCCCTTCGCCTTGCCGCCCCCATCCTCACCGAACATAGGTGCATCTGCGGAACTGCGATGGCAGACCAATATGGTCGTCATGGTCTGGTATGTCGTAAATCACAGGGTAAAATTGCAAGACATGAAGAAGTCAACGACATCATCAAGAGGAGCCTCGCCACAGCCCGCTGCCCGGCACAAAGAGAACCACACTTATCCAGACCTAACGACCCTCAGAAGCGCCCTGATGGGGTCACCTTGCTACCTTGGAAGGATGGTAAGCAAGTGGTATGGGACTACACGTGCGCTGCCACACTGGCCAGTACCTACCTCCACTACAGCACACGTGAAAGCGGTGGTGCTGCTTCTTTCAGGGAATCGCAGAAAATTATTAAATACAGAGGTCTAGCACACTGCTACAGCTTTGTTCCGATCGGCTCGGAGACCCTCGGTTCGTGGGGAAAATGTGCATTGAAGTTCCTGAAGGAATTGGGGGACAAATTGATCAGCGCTACAAAAGACCAGAGAGCAAAAAGTTTCTTGTTCCAGCGCCTCAGTGTTGCGATTCAGAGGGGAAATGCCTGTTGCGTCTTGGGCACTAGTCCAACTTCAGAGGAATTCGAAGAAGTGTTTGACTTGCAACAATGATCGAACCCGTCTGTGACATTCATCAATGTTTCCCATTGTTGTGTTCTTCAAGAGATCCATAACCTTTAAGCACCTTTTTGCATAATTATTTTTGTATCAACCCATGTATATCTTGTAACCATCAAATGCATAATAAAGCACAAAAAATATTCAAGGAAGGGGGTGGTAGGAGAAAAGCACACAGAAACTGTATTGGAGGGGATCTAAACATTCCCTCTAATGCGTTATGCGTGGTTTCCTCCGAGGCTATGGGTCCCCCTTCTTCCAGCTAGAGGTGGTACTCTGCTAATGTTTTAAAAAAAAAAAAAAAATATATATATATATATATATATATATATGTATTATATATATATATATAATATATATATATATATATATATATATATATATATATATATATATATATATATATATATATATACATATATATATATATATTAGATCTCCTTCCCTTCCAAAAACACTAAGAATCTGAGCCTTGCATATCAGCACCCAATCCATTTTATCGTTGTGAAATGCACGATTAGGAACCGATGAAAGTGGTTCCTTAGAATGGCATAATGAAAGCGATGAAACCACTAATGCTTTCATCGCAAACACTTAAGTGTTTTCCATTAGCAGTAAAATGGGTGCTACTCACTTGCAAGAAACACGAAAATAAATAGATTTGCACTTTATGCACTCATAACGTAGGGGCGACGACAGGTTGTAGCGTCCAATATCGTGCGTGTATGGGCCTCTCTGCCTTATCTTCGACAGCCTTTCCTTCTTGGATATGCTGTCAGGCATGACTTTGGAGAAAAATGCTGTCAGTAACCCCAAGGAAATATTGAGAAATCAACAGCATGATGGAAGAAGCCGAGGGTCTTTGTGTGTGTGTGTGTTTGTGTGTGTGTGTGTGTGTGTGTGTGTGTGTGTGTGTGTGTGTGTGTGTGTGTGTGTGTGTGTGTGTGTGTGTGCGCGCGTGCGCGAATGCGTGTTTATGTATGAGTGTGTGGCGTCTGTGTTTGAGTTTGGGTTTGAACATCTTCACCAAGATATTCTTACGGGTTTCTGGCTCTGATATCCGAATATTTTATAATTCAATACATTGACGTAGTCGTAAAAAAAAATCCAGACAAATTATAGTTGATAAACGTAGACTGTAATCTTACTCGCGATAGTGTAACAGTACACGAAAGAGATTCACTTATCTCTACGTCTGTGTTGTCTTCAGTAACTGCTCAACAGCCGTCGAGGCGGACCTGTGAGAAAACAATTAATTTCACAACCTTATAGCAAGTCGATAACAAGAATTTATTGCTTAAACTTTTCCTTGATCCTTCACGCTTTGATGTCAAATTTTAGGGATCAAAATAAATCCTTATCACGACCTCGTGTTTGACTTAAGGCTTTCATATGTGTACTCAGTTACACACTCCTGCGCATGACATCATTATTATAGCTTATTATAGCAGAAATAATTTTGCTTTAAAGTTTTCAACAGTGAAATGTAGAAGTAAATTTTAATCCTTGAAACTAATTTTTTTAATAAAACACCATATATAATCACAGGAGCTGAAATTAGAGATCCTATTTCCATATTCTGGTGCGTCATAAGAGAGATTCTTTCCACAGCTATTATGTGGCTTTCCCTCTATTCACTCCTCGTGCCAGAAAAAAACTATTTCCCCATTTTCCTAGGCGGGAGACAGATGACACTGTTTACCATCTTCCACGACACGCTGGAATCCGTGGAGTACATTTTTGCTGGGCTGGAGAGCTTGGCTGAGAAGGGTCCAGCCGGATAGGGAGATGAGACTCATTATACATTCCGCTTGCATTGTTCTGGTTGGGGATATGGGCGGGTAGGAGACTTGGGGGTGTGAGGGAAGAAAGCTTGCACGTAGGTTAACAATGGACATTATTTTCACTACTTTGTGCTACTCAATGTTAACAGCCTTGGCTGTTGGGAGGCGCGCCTCATTTGACATGAATATTATAAGGATTTTTCCCTTTTTTATCACTTCTTTCTTTACTTTCTCTTTCACTTTTCTTCCAACTGTCATATATATTATTTTTATAATAAGAATTTCTATTTATAATACAAATCGTGTGTGTCGAAGGGACTATATCTAAATGACGTGTTTGTGTTCACGTTCTCATCTGAATGTACTCATCATGATGTGCTTGTAGAGACAGGATTGGTACGCAACATCGCTACATTGAACTTTTAGAGAAAGTTTATTAACAGCATTCAAGGACGGGAGAAGTACATGGGGACATGAATGTTCCTTGCAGAGCTCTAATGGGAATTGACACAATGGGCATAGAAACAGGGATCAAAATGGGAGACATGGAACAAAATTATTAAAACCGTAGATGCAAATTAGTCATAAAAGCAGATAACGTTTTAGGATTTAGCGCCGTAGGTGGGAATCACTGCAAGAATAGAACGAGTCAAAATGGAACGATGCTGAAGCTTCACTACACAGCTTTAAAACCAAAAATAAGAACGTTCATGCAGGTGGAGAGTCATTACATTAACCAATCGGGAGATGGAAAAACTGCAGCTAAACCCTGCAAGCAGATCGATCTGTACTCATTAGGATGAGTGCCACATGAGCATAGTTCACCTATATATACAAATATACATTATTCAGAATATCCCCAAAATACGAAAATATTTTAAATTTCCACTAAACGGGAAGGAAACCGCCCAACTTATTAAAACTTTTTCAGTGTTTAATGCATCAGCTTCTCCATGGTGATGAAGAACGTGATATTAATGATATAATGTAATAAGGCCACCATCTCAATTTGCGCTAACGACACGATTTCAGTTAACGAGGTCTGTGCATAATGCTCCCTACCGCTCTGCTTCAGACTTTATTCTTGTCTCTTACATATAACATTGCCTCTGGTGAAGCCTTCTATGTTGCATCTCATGATTGATATTTGCATTTTTTCTTCACGTGTATATGACCTTTCTTTGGTCGGGGGGATAACTATGAAAGGAGAAAGATATAGATAGTGTGTGTGTTAGGAAGAGACAGAAAGACAAATTGTGAGAGACAAAGTGGGGGAAATCATTTAGGGAAGCAAATCATAGCTTTGATTTAAGCTCTTTTCAATTTATTCCTTGAGCCCAGAAATTTATAAATTTTCTTCTCCATTTCACTTACTAAAAGCCTTGTACCCAGTTCTAAAATTGGTTTCCTTGCCTTTCTTCTGCCTGTTGATTTCTCTTATTAGGAATAGTTTCTACATTATTTTGTTTTTGCAACATATTTGTTTGTCTTTCTTCTGTACATAATTAAGCTTTCATTTATATATCATTAATTTACAAGTTATGTCTGGAACTATGTATCTAGACGTCAATGAACGAAACTCAACTAAACTTTGAATGGCTTCGCAATTTTTATGCAATAAAAATTGAAGTCCACGTTGGTTCCCGAGTCCCGAGTCCTGCTTTCCGCGAAAGTCTGATTGATTTAATTGCTACGTCCGGGATTTTTCTTCAGACGTTCCGAGAGAAAGAAGACAAAGGTCACCAGTGCTAGTCAATTGAAACAGGACTTTTGAAGTGATCATTATTGTAGAGGCCAACAACTGTACAGACTGTCTCATGGGACTCATGCCAATGGAATAATATAAAATATTGGTGGCTGTGATATACAGTCCTTCTGAAAACTACATAATAGAGAATCAAGAATATGGAATATGAAGCAATATGCAGAGCATATACATATTATCAACGTTCATGGGATGGCAAATAGAAGCCTAGAGACTGAGAACAAAGCAATTAGTAAATCGAGACTCCAGTCATGTCCATATTGATTGGAAAACAATGGACATGAGAGTAGAAGAAAAGACATGTTGGGTAAAGATCATAAAAGTCGTAAAATTATACTTACTTGACGGAACATATTAAGAAATCAGGGAGAAGAAAGAAAGCTGTCAGCTAACAAGGCTAAACAGTCTTCACCAATAATACATTTTTGTTTTTAAATTAGTAGTGACAATGAAAGCTCAGGAAAGAGGAAGCAGATAAAGTGGAAGACTAATATAGCATATAACGGAGTGCAAGAAGCTCAAATATTTCATAGAAAAAAATGGGATAGAATGAGATCCTAAAGGAAAACTAACACAGACATGACGGACAACGCAACTCCGGCAAGCACAACTAGGAGAGTACACAAAGCGGAATACACCATCACAAAGCTCCTACCCAGCATAAGCACTTATTGGTTCAATACACTGTGAAAGTGTGAGACGTGAGGGAGTTAAACGCTCCACTTAACTCCCATATTCCAGGTTCCCAAGGCCTGACATACGGGTGTGTGGTGGTGTCGGAAGTCGATGCTCACGCACATACTCATTCAGGATCACTTGCTCGAAGAACACTTGGAAATGGTAGTCCAAAGGACCAGTGTTCGATCCCCGTCCTAGAGAGAGAAATAAATGGGCAAATTTCGTTTCAACTCATACCTCTGTGCAGCAAGGAGTAAATAGGTCCCCTGGGAGTATGACAACTACTCCTGGTTGCATCTTTTAGATATGTGTGTGTGTGTGTGTGTGTGTGTGTGTGTGTGTGTGTGTGTGTGTGTGTGTGTGTGTGTGTGTGTGTGTGTGTGTGTGTTGTGTGCATGTGTACTGTGTGCTTGTGTATTGTGTGCTTTTGGGTAGAAAAATATACAGCAGATATGAAACAATGAAATTAGGTCGGAAATCAGCACATTAGATAACTGACGGTTGGAAAGGCGGTGTCCAAGAACTAACAGCTGGACCTGCAGGCAAAAATACTAATTGCACAAATTAATAAATAAAAATTGTCTTGCCTCCATTGAGAGAAACTTTTATCCTCTTTATTCCGAAGATTTTGTTAACGTGACTTAACAGTGTAAAGTCATATCAAATTGTTCCTGTTTGTTCGTGCTTCGACACGCAAGCAGTATAAACTTAACCAAATTATAGATGTTTGTGTCTCAGGCCTTATTTTTTTACACGATGAGATGCTTTTGTTACTTCTGGTGTTAAAAAATAAACTTCAATGCAGCAGTTTTCGTGTGAGTTCTTTGACTTGATATATATATATATATATATATATATATATATATATATATATATATATATATATATATATATATATATATATATATATATATATATCAACCAATGTATATCTTGTAACCTTTAAATACACAATAAAGCAAAAAAAAAGGAAGGGGGTGGTAGGAGAAAATCACACAGAAACTGTTTTAGAGGGGACCTAAATATTCCCTCTAATGCGTTATATGTGGTTTCCTCCGAGGATAAGGGTCCCCCCTTCTTCCAGCCAGAGGTGGTACTCCCTTCTTTTTTCTAATATTTAAACAAATATATATATATATATATATATATATATATATATATATATATATATATATATATATATATATATATATATATATTATGATATATGTGTGTGTGCGTACTTAGTTGTGCTTGCGGGGGTTGAGCTCTGGCTTTTTGGTCCCGCCTCTCAGCTGTCAATCAACTGGTGTACAGATTCCTGAGCCTACTGGGCTCTATCATATCTACACTTGAAGCTGTGTTTGAAGTCAGGCTCCACTACATCACTTCCTAATGTGTGTGTGTGTGTGTGTGTGTGTGTGTGTGTGTGTGTGTACTCACCTAATTGTGCTTGCGGGGGTTGAGCTTTGGCTCTTTGGTCTTTGTGTGTGTGTGTGTGTGTGTGTGTGTGTGTGTGTGTGTGTGTGTGTGTGTGTGTGTGTGTGTGTAATTCGTTTCTGTATTTCGTATATTCTTCTTTACTTAAGGCGGAAGTTTTAAAATTACCTTTACAATAGCCTGACGCTGAGAGATGTGTTTCATTGGTCGATATTTTCAAAGGCAAAAGTGAGTGAAGTGGATACAAATTATCTGTGGCAGACGCATCATTATAACCAAGAAGGCTGAGGTGAAGAAAGGCACTTGAGTCAAAAGTCAATCTGAAGTTACTTCGATTATACGTTCTTCTGTTATCCTAGATATTCTGTCTTGTCTTTGTATCATAGAATGCAAATGAGACAGTGCAGTCTGGTAATAGTTGGTAGGGATTGATATGTATTTCTTTGTCGATGTCTAATTCTTTATTGTCGTTGTATATGTCGAATATTTCGGTGATGACGGTTGGAATATCCCTTGGATGACCTGATTGTGTGAAAATATTGTGTGTTCTTTGATGGAGCCTTGTTATTTGTGCGCTATCAGGCGCCTTGAAGGAGATGTTGTTATCATGTCTGTATATTGGGATCGTTGGAGCTGCTAGTCTCCAAGTGGCCGTGTGAAGGAATAGACCACATTCGTCATTCCTCCCTTTATCCACTTCACCCATTCATTTCCCGACATCACCTCTTCCTGAATTGTTCCCTCCGCCTCACCCCATCTCTATCTCATCCCGAGGTTTTCCTTCTCTCTGGCCTCCTACACGGCCACCCCCTCTCCTTCTTTGACGCCAATCACGACCATCCCATGTTGGGCACTTACCTACAGTAATTACTGGAAAAAATGGGGAAGCTAGCACAAAGCTTCTGGCCTCCAACCTCGAACAGAAAGATATAAATCTTAATTGATAGAAATTAATATGAAACATATAAGTAGATTTGGTTGATATTGAAATATTTTAACTGGTAAAATTTTAATAACATTTATTATACATATTCTAAAATAAAGTTAAACTACATAGAGATGTATAAATTTATAAAATAACCTAGAGTAATGTTTGAAGTTCATTGTAAATATTATATAATTACCTTACGGGGCGTTCTCCCGCCCGTGTTCTCTGTTCTGTAGCTCTTCTGTTGTCTAGTCTGTGTTTTCCGTTCTCTGTTGGCAAGTGTTCTTATTTTTCATGTCTGTGTCTTAAAGCACTTGTTCTCTTTCCTATAGCTCCTGTTTCTTATTCCCCCCGTGTTCATCGGTCTATGTCATGTAGCATGTGTCTTTTTGTGTCTATGTCATGAAGCCTGTGTCCCCTTTCCGTGTCTTTTCATCGTAATTTCCCGCCGGGTGTAATTTGTTTATTTTCTACACCAAATTATAGTAATTATTTAACGTGTCTTACCTTTTGTCTAGTGAGAAAACGTTATCTTGCTAGCGTGTCGACTTGCATTATATTTGTTTATGAACGCTTGTACCTGTCTTTTTTAAGCTATGAAAAGGGTTCATTAAGAATGGTGCTGATGTTCCTAATGAAACAGTAAGGTTTTAGATGTTATCCTTCATCAGCTCATCTGACGCCTAATAATGAAAACCCTTTTGATGAGCTAATTAGGAATACCTGATAGAAATAAACTAATTGCTAATTTAATATGTAATATGAAATAAAAAACGTAATATATATATATATATATATATATATATATATATATATATATATATATATATATATATATATATATATATGCGTCTTGGAGTCATCAACTAACTAATGCCATTTAGAGGAGAGATTTAGTAAATGTTCAGCAGATGCATAAATTTTTCCCTATATTGCAGCAAATTATTCCTCACCCTTTTATTTAAAAAGAAATTAAGAAAAATAGAGGGATAGAGAGAGAGTGTGTGTGTGTGGGAGAGAAGGGACGGATGGAGGGACAGAGGAAGGAAGAAACAAACAAACAAACCAAACTGAGGCTTGCGAGTATGACATCAAATATTTACCCAAAACAGTCTAAAATGTTCAACTGTTAACCATTTCCCGGGAAAGAGAGACAAGATCAGTCCAGTCATTGATGATACACTACAACGCGACTCCCGACGCTGCACATGCAATGGAAACGTTTCATGTATCTTTCATGGTAGTTTTGAATCGATACTGTATTTTCAGTCTCATTCGTGTAGACTTGCAAAGGCTTCGTGAAGGCTTCGCGGGGGAGAGAAAGCTTTCAGGAGGCGTTTAGGCTTCATAGAGGCGATAAATCTCCACAGAGACAATAAGGCTAAACTCGGGTGATTAGGCTTCTAGCAGGTGATAAAGCGTCCTATATTAGGAAGGATTGGCTCCTATTGTGAAAACCTATTTTTATATCTGAAATGTGGGTTTGATTATCTACAGGGTTCTTAAAAAAAATCTTAACAGCTGTTGATCACACAAACACACACACGTGCTGGGAAGACGGGACACCACGAGCGTAGCTCTCATCCTGTAACTACACTTAGGTAATTACACACACACACACACACACACACATACACACACATCGCATCCCCGTCGCCCTTGCAACTTTGTATCTAACAATTGTAAAAATTAGCGACGGGGTTATGTTTTGTGTTTGTGGGACGCGTATATTGTATGTTGTGAGTTAACGGAAGAGAGGGAAGATTGGAGTGAGGTAGAATGGAAGGGAAGGAGGAAGGGAGAATTGAAGGGAGGGAGGCACAGAGAATGTGAGGAAGGAAGCAAGAGAGACAGACCCGGGCACTGCCAGGTACACCAGCTAGTTTATAATAAACTGAAACACTAGTTAGCCTGCTACAAAAATAGCATTAGAACTAGTTTAATAGAAATGTTGATACATTCAAGATAATAGTATCAATTTATATCAAGGCTAAAAGTGTTGATTTAAAATAAAATAATTCAAGTAATAAATCAAAGAATTAATATTCGAATATTAATATTAGCGCTAATACTCGTTTTAATAATCCTAACAATGGTATTTGTATTATAATTAACATAATAATTATCACAAATAAATAAGAAAGTTAGTAACCATCAAAATCAAACATAGACTATAATAATAACCTTTAATGCAAACAACTGGTAATCATCTGAAAGGCTGCTATCTGACACTGCTAATGATGGTGCATTTAAGGCCTCTCATGTACTGAAAACGTCTTGTGACAGTAGGACAAGATTACATGGTGCTTCGGCGGCCCCCCCTACCTCCACTACCCCTGAAACATTACACTTAGTGACGCCCTTGGGATCACTTACAGCCTATAAATAACCTAGAATATCTCGCTTATTCAAAATGATAAGGCTTAAACATAGGTTGAGAACAATGCATCAAATTTCAGGGGTACTAGTTGGTGTGAATGAATACGTGAGTTGCTATTGATTGGTGTGTGTGTGTGTGTGTGTGTGTGTGTGTGTGTGTGTGTGTGTGTGCGTGTGTGTGCAGCTTTATGGATTGAGTTTCTCATATTATGCTTATATCTTTTATTTTTATATTTATGCATGACCATTAAGCTCTACAGTCTCTGTCCTCTGCATTCTCCTTATACATTTTTTTTTCGTTTTCGTTTATTCTCCTTTCATTGTATATTTTCTTCGTCACTTTCAACTTTTAACGTGGTTCTTCTGCCACAGCTTCATCACTTTGCTTCTTACTGGTTCATTTCCGTCTGCCTTATCTCCCTCAGTCCATCTACTTTATATCTGTCTTTTCCATCTCTTTATAACATCTCTCACGAGCCTCTTCAACTCCTATTGCGATTCTCACATTCTCTTCTACGTTTGTTTTCTTCTTTTACCATGCGTGTCCCATGTCGGTTTACCGATCGTAATTGTTAACTACGGACTTTCACAGACATCACCTCCTCTTATATTTCCCTATTAATGTTTTTCTTGCTATTTCCCTTCAACGCTTGATCCATTTTCTCTCATTTCCATCTTCTATTTTTGAGCTCTATCGTCTTGAAAGTCTTCAGTAAATCTTGACATTTTACAAAGGTTTTTTACTATTCTCAGTTTAAATACTCTTCAAGTTTGTATTAAATGTTCCCAAGTGAGCCATCATCGAACAAAGTGTTGATGCAGTTATCATGTAGTCTTAGTTTATGTTTCGATTTAAGGTAAATTGTGTAGTAATATTTACAGGTGTATACAATTAGAGGTGTATGGTCTTCCTTCCATGTGGCGTGAAATCCCCTTTTGGTTTACATAATCCTGGTTCTGAAGAGCTATTTGGGAGCTTAGGACAAATATGAATAATGCTTTCTTTTCTTACTTTTCTAACGTTATCTTAGACTCTTTTTCCTCTCATACCAGCCATCGTCTCGTCTTTGCCCTCCATTACAATTTTTTCCGTTTCCCAAATTTTATCAGTTTCTATTTTTATCTCACCCTTGTCCTTCCTAATTTACATATTCTTCCTCGCTCTCAGAAATCCTCCGTGTCATCTCAGACCAACATTTGGAATATCTTCCTACCCCGTTCTGCTCTGCAAGTGTTTCTTTTTGCAAATATCTTTAAAGCAGCCTAGACAATAGATTAAGCAGCTGGTGCAGCATACAGAGCAGGAAGGAACTCTCCAGAGGACCGGGGCGGAGGTGGAGTTCCACTGCCTTTCACGACTTTGACGGAGGCGAGAGGCAGCGTCTTCCAGGACGTCCGGGTGGAGTTGTACAGTCTGTCGCGACGTTATAATAACTTAGGAAGGCCAGAGGCGCCCGGTTATCGTACTATTCAAGTTGTGAGTTTTGTGACTGGAGGGGATGAGGCCACCGTTAGGATGACGGAGGGAGCTCGTCTCCCTTAGTTGCAACATTGCTCAACAGGCACCTCACAATGTCCAACCCCGACTGTGTTGCACACAGATTATTATTATTAACTTATTGATAACATGTAAAATTTTGGCCTGGTAAGGGAAATTCACAATTGCTAAACCACATTCTATAACGTCCTACAAAAATCGAATATGGAGGGTAACCTAGAACAGAATATGTATTGACTTTCGTCAGGCAAGGTAGTATTCGGTTCTATATTCACTATTGCATTATTTACTAATTTTGTAAATGTATGTTTCGTTATTTCTTTCAATATTTATGCATTTTTTTTTTATAAAAATGTGAGGATGTTCGAACAATTCCTGTGTGAATACTGAACCTGGAAGATATGACAGAAATCCACGTTCCGGTCAGCCTTCTTGTATAATTAAGGCTTTAAAACAGTCGTACGTTACCACCGCAGAGGATATTCACGAGTTTGGCCAACTAAATCCCAAATCGGTGAGGAAGCCGAGGTTGCTAGAATCAGTATTATAAATATACCCTAGCTGAGTAGTCCTGATCTGTCATAACTAGTTTCTACCATTACTTTGGTTCTTCCAAACTCTCAAAAGCGATTAAGCCATAAGTATAACCAGCTACTTGAAAATTCATTTCTCGTTTCAATTTAACGCTTCCTTTCATCATAAGATTTTAATAATTTATGTCTCATTATTAATCATCGCCGTGCTAATGCAATAAAAAATATGTAATGCCTTGCAAAATAGTTGAGTATTATGCTGCATAAATAATGCTCAACAATAAAACTTTTGGCATTCAGAGTTATTTTTCTTACTCTTCACGACAATAATTCACGACTAACCTTAAGTGAACTCAATCTCATTCTCGAGATATGTAGCAGGTAATCACTGAACTCGGTTCCTGACGGGCTCTCAGGAAAATGATTAACAGTGCTGCAATTCTCGCCAATTCTTGACAGGTAAATGAGGAACTTGTAAAGCGGAAGCTGGCGTGGACCTTTTTGTTTCCTAGTGAAGCGGTATTTTGCTTACTAGCGAAGGTGTACGCATTATGCTTCCTAACAAAGGTGTATGTATTATGCTTCCTAACAAAGGTGTATGCATTTTGCTTTCTAACGAAGGTGTACGCATTATGCTTCCTAACGAAGGTGAACGCATTATGCTTCCTAACGAAGGTGTACGCATTATTCTTTCTGGCGAAGGTGTACGCATTATGCTTCCTAGCAAAGGTGTACGCATTATGCTTCCTAGCGAAGGTTTACGCATTATGCTTCCTAGCTGTGTACTCATTATCCTTCCTGGCGAAGGTGTACGCATTATGCTTCCTTGTGTAGCTGCACACATTAAGTTCTCTGGCAATGATATACGTGTTGAAGGTCTCATCCGAGATCATCATTGTAGCTCTCTGTATTCTCCTGCCATGGCATGTCGGCTCATCTTTTTAAAATTTGTATAATGCTGGAAACTCTGAATTTCATGAGGGACATTTTATTTTGCACGGAACAGGCAGAAATAGTTTAGGGTGTATTCATTCTCATTTTATATGTCTGTCTGTCTGTCTCTCTCTCTCTCTCTCTCTCTCTCTCTCTCTCTCTCTCTCTCTCTCTCTCTCTCTCTCTCTCTCTCTCTCTCTCTCTCTCTCTCTCTCTCTTTCTCTCTCTCTCTCTCTCTCTCTCTCTCTCTCTCTCTCTCTCTCTCTCTCTCTCTCTCTCTCTCTCTCTCTCTCTCTCTCTCTCTCTCTCTTAGTATTTTATTTACGAATATTGATATATTGAAATGGTAGACGACAATAGAAAGTGGACACTTGGAGAACTACAAATCATCTTTTCCATTAACTATAGGGTGGGAAACTTGCTCACTTTTATTGTACTTGGTGCTGCCTTCCACAGGAATTTACTGAAATTACTGAAACGTGACCTGTAAGTTTGTGAAATATTTTAATATATACAGCACAGCACATAATAAAATGTGCGGCTTCATGAAATCTTCGCTTAGTAAATTAAGAATGTAAGTATATTGTACACGTTTAATGAACATAACCCGGGATACCGAAGGACATGTACTGCTAAGGCTCACCTGAGTCACTTCGGAGACTGAGAGTAATTGAATAAATATTAGCCACGACAACAGTATATATTTCATGCGGGTACACACCTAGTTGTATTCACCTAGTTGGGCTTGCAGGGATTGAGATTTGGATTTTGGATGGCGCTTATTTTATATGATTTTATATATATGTATGTCTTTTATTTTGAAACTTGTAGGTAAATTAATTAGGTTCTTAACACTTATATTTGGCAAACTGGGAGATAATATTTATGATGCAGTTTGTTCCAGACCAGGTTGGCTTTATTGACTTCGTGAGCTCTATAAATATGGTTCCCAAATTTACTAATAATTTATTGCATTTGCTTTTAAATTGTAAATTTAAATTGCTGTACCAATTATAAGACGTTATATTTTAAGAATAAATATCATATTGATAATTTTAACGTCAAAATATTCTTTCTTGTGGATGTAACAATGGGCTCATCCAACAGCTTTTCTCGTAATTTTGAAAAAAGGGATTTTTAACTGACTCTTAACCCATTTTTGTTATTGTCGGTATATTACCGATTCGTTTCTAGTTTTTAATGATCCTCCACCGGTGAATAATTATATTTCTTACATAAATTTATTAATTTAAGCTTGATATTTACTTAAGAAACTGAAGCTTATTACTAAAAGCTCTTATTGATTCAATAAGTACTAATATTGATGGTCAGTTCACTTCTACTCATCATAAATCATCATCCACTGGACTACAGTGTGTCAAAATTTTTCACTAAACTTCATGTTAAACACTAAAGCCAACATTCAACCAGTACTCTAACTACAAGCTATTTAATATGGAGATTATGCTTAAATGTTCATTTTTTGGGTTATAATGCTTTTCGAAGTAAAATGTATAGTGTAATCTAATTAGCAACGTGACTAAATAAGACTAAGAGAGATGAGGATCATATAATCTCCAAGAGAAGGTGGGAGGATTACATAAGGTTGCTATCCCAATGTTGCCCGGGCACAACCATATTCAACCTGAAGGAGTGGTTATTCTACCAGTTATTGTTCACTGTGTTATCTAACTTTGTGCCTCAAATAGTGTGTGCTCATTCATGTTTGTGTTCTGAATCTCAGTTCTGACCATCAAAATCCATTAAAACTCTTCCAATGTAACTTTTCTAATAATGGTAGGGATGTAGTGAGGTATGTACTCAGCCTCTAGAGCGTGTACATACTACTCCAGAGTGCTTAGTATTCTAAACCAGGATTTCAGTGTTCTTGTATAGCAAACATCTGGTTGCTATAAATAAAATACTGGTTTAAATAAATAACTGCATTCAACTTGCAATTTTTTTCTTGGTTTGGTTTGTAGTTCCTGGGGAAGATGAGTTTAAAGGCGTAGTTTTTTAAGCTCTGAATTCTTGAGATATGCAAATGACCTTAATATCACTCGTATTCATGTGCATTTCAACTATTTGTTATTAAGATGTTCGTTCACTAGAGGACCAAGAAGAGCAGTTCTCATGGGCACTTCTCAGACTGAAACGAGATGGATGAATGACATGAATAGCGAACTACACTTGAGATGGTCAGATTGGTAACACAGATATCACGGCTTCTTGTCTGACCTGACTTTCTTTCTCTTCGATACTCATTCTCTAATTATATCTTTCTCATTCAGTCTCAAGGTTTCTCACAAAGTTTTGCCCTCATTCCCTCTCTCCTCCTTTATCTCTCTCTGTCCTTCTTCCTCACTCTACCTTCGTCCACTCTCTACCTCTCACCTTCCGTTTCCTTCCTCCCTTCATCTTCTTTCTTATCTCTCTCTCTCTCTCTCTCTCTCTCTCTCTCTCTCTCTCTCTCTCTCTCTCTCTCTCTCTCTCTCTCTCTCTCTCTCTCTCTTTCCTCTCAATTTGTGCTCTCTCTTTCAACCCTTAAAATTTCCAGTGAACCAAATATTTAATTTAATTTTAGTGAAAAACAGCGATCCGATCTTGTTTTTCGAGAGTGAATTATGAAAATATCCCAAAGTATATACCGGGTGATGTAAACAGAATCTATGCCATAATTTTGGGAGGAGATTATATTTATATATATATATATATATATATATATATATATATATATATATATATATATATATATATATATATATATATATATATATATATATATATATATTATTACTATCTAATTCAGTGTCGTTAAAAATAGCTAAATAACAGGTAAAGCAAATACCTCAGACAGGAACATGGAAACTGATGACCACAGTATGTGCGGTGAGATACGCTCGCGATAATGAGAGACAGTACGAGGCATGATGCGGGTGTGGTGCAAGATTTATTGCCTCCTCTCCCAGGATCTGCTGACCTGGGCTCGATGCAGGTGGAGGCATTTACTTGGTTCTGACGACTAATGTTTCCGTTGTGTATTTATTATGACGTCTCGTTTCACATACCTGGTACAGCGAGTGATTGCTCAAAAGACGTTTCATTACGCTATTTTCTAATTAGTTTTTTAATTACCACACACACACACATACACACACATGCGCACACACACACGAGCTAGCAATAACGTTAAATATATTTTCGCAACAGTTTGCCATCCAAACATTCTGCCATTCCAACAATTCAATAACTTTATAAATTATTATTAAATAACACAAAATGTCATCAAACATTTTCAAACATGCCCACAATACTTTAGGTAACTGTACATGAAAATGTAGTTCTAGTTAACACCGTGTAACTTATACGTTTTGAGCAACGAAAAATAATATATATTATAAAAATAACATATATGCAGAGAAACAGCACTTAAAAAATGCTAGACCGCCTTCGAACCCTCCCACGAATTTGTCTAAATATATTATACAATTAATACGTATGTCAACAAATCGAACTGTCAGTTATGAAAGAATATATTTGATTAACATAAATATATAAATAAATATTATAGTTGTGTCCTAAATATTACTGGTGGATCGAATGTCTGTTGTCGTCAGATGACTTGTATGGAAGCAAGGGCCGTCAACATTTCAGGGAGGACGACGATTCAAGTCTCGTTGCTATTGGATATTCCATGCATTTTGCAGCCATCATATGTCGTTCATATTGTTTCCCCCCTGAGTCATAACAGCAAGGGAGGGGGGCTCTTGTCTGCTCACTTAAGTGGCTTTACTGCGCCTTTACCGTTAAACCACCTATATTCTTCGATTTCTGGTGCTTGTCTGTGCCTCGTTATTGTTTATTATTGTGTGTGTGTGTATGCCATCTTTACACCTATCACACTTTATTGCCTGCTTTATTTCACTATGACCCATTATGATATTTTATTCTTCCCTCTTACCCACTCCAATTTATTTGTTTCCATTATTGTTATTGTTTTCGTTATATTTTTTTTTCAATTCGTCTTATTTCTTTGAAAATGACACATCAATGAACATTCACATAAAAGATATTATAATCGGCAAAATAGAAATGACGAAGATAAGAGATACTGGAAACATATTTTTTATGGAAATTAAATACAAATAAAGCAAATGATAAGTGTTCCGAGATATACAGGCGTTGAAACACACACACACACACACACA
>NC_091170.1:28296561-28306561 GCF_040958095.1 Procambarus clarkii
ACAAATTCAATGGAGTAGGTGTTAGCCTGTTAAACGCCGAATGAACTCAATAAGGGTCGTTTGTACTATTCTCTTATATGTGTACTCGAAATTGAATATACATGAATTCTCGTTTAACAGTAATATATGTAGCTTAATGCGGAAGAGTGTGCGTACGCGCACTCGTGTGTGTGTGTGTGTGTGTGTGTGTGTGTGTGTGTGTGTGTGTGTGTGTGTGTGTGTGTGTGAGTGTGTGTGTGAGTGTGTATACTAGATGTACTATCCTAAACGTGCTTGCCAGGGCGACCTTCCGCAAGAATATTGCGCTCCTCGACTGTCATTGCTTCCATGCAATGACTTCCCTTCACTATTGTGTAAGTGGGCGTCAGTACGCTTCTTCTGTCCTCTACAGCAGTTTCAGATAATTTACATGCAAGAACAATATTACGTTGAGCTTTAAAATTCTATTTCGCAGTTTCCAGCGCAGCTGTTGGTTAGTTATAAAATCTGCATGTAAGTGGATTTTCAAAGTATACAGCCGATGATACCAAGACATGCAAACCTTATGACATGATCACCGTCCAGTGCTGCTGTGTGTGTGTTTTTGGGTGTGTTTGTGAGTGTGTGCGTAAGTGCGTGAGTGTGTCAGTGTGTGTGTTCGGGCGCAAGTTATTTTTAATAAGCATCGAGATCAGTTACGTTTTTTGTAATGTATATATATATATATATATATATATATATATATATGTATATATATATATATATATATATATATATATATATATGTATATATATATATATATATATATATATATATATATATATATATATATATATATATATATATATATATATATATATATATGAGAAAGCTGCATGAACGCGCAGGCCCTAGATTACTAAGAACTCTTTGACCCGGCCAGGATTCGAACCCATGCCGTATATATGTGTATGTGTGTGTGTGGGTGTGACAATGTCAGACAACGAAGGAAGGATTAAGACAGGAATTTCCTTAAAACTTGATGAACTTAGTTGATAGAAGATAACACAACAAGACAAAAAGTGTTATAACGAAATATGAATAGGTTTAAAGGACTCAAGGAGTTCAAACTTACGCAGGAGCTTATTTGCCATTAACGATAAATATTGGAAAAGTGAATAATATTCAATTTATAAAATAATATAAATTATTACCTTCTAACATCTGAAGCATTTCATGAATGATAAATTATACATTTAAAGAATAATTAAAAAATTAAATATGTGATTTTTTCGCTAATTTTTTAAAATTTATTTTGTGTGCGTAACTGGACAGCTGAATTACTTTTTTTCATGTTTCAAAAAAGCTTTCTCTTAATGTCAAGTTTTTAACGTAATTTTATTTTAGGTATTCTAATCAGGTATTTAAATTCAAGTAATATTCAGGTATTTTAATTACGTGATTTTATTCGCAAAGTTAGTTTTAACATTCTCTTCCAACTCCTTCATAGAACGAGTAGATTTACTCGTTCTATGAAGGAGTTGGAAGAGAATGTTAAAGCTAACTTTGCGAATAAAATCAGGTAATGCATCAGAAAGAGACGTCAGAGAGACGTCAGAGAGACGTCAGAGCGTCTGTCAAAGAAATCCTCCAATCAGGGGCGTCAAATCTCTTCTGCCTCGGTTGTGTCTCGGTCACCAGGCAACACACACACACACTTCCTTTTCAACTTTACTAATAACATTTTTCTAAGTTGCACTGGTGTTAGATGAACCAGTGAACGTAACTCCGTTTTCAGTTATTCTCTTGTGAACACTCTGTATTGTCTAGTTAACATTTCAAGTTTAGTGGTTGATATTTGTTGTTGCGTAGGCGGGAGCTCTGAGGAGCTGGGTGATTGTGTCGTAAATTTCTCCTACGTCATAAACATTGATTCCAACATTGACTCAGCAAAGACACTCCAAGGCCACAAATAATATCCAGACAAACATTCTTTTTCAAGAGCTACAATATAATTAGAGAATGAGACAATTTACTTTGACACGTAAAAAAAAAATACCCTCCGAAAGCATACATATTTTGGTTGCCTTTGGCAATAAAGGAAAAGGAGGAGAGTATTTTTTTAACCAATCTTTGTTTTACAGTAGGAAAATGTCTCGCTTCAGTTACATTTTATCTTCCTAATGACAAGCAAGCTACTTTGAAGATTTCTATCACACCATCGAGGAGTAATATTGAAAACACATGAGGGAAAAATGGAACAGCATACTTCACATGCACCCCTCTTTATCATAAGTAATATTTCCAAAACAAGAATGTCAGTAGCATCTCCACTGAAATTCACACAGAGTTCCCACCAATCGTAACATCTTCAAGACATTGTGTATCATCAGTACATAGTTGCGGGATCATCACAACTTTCATAAAATAGTTGACAATACAAATAAGTTCATGCATTCAAAACTTTGCCTCTGATAATGGCCGTGTCTGCCATGCTTTCATTGTACCTTAAATAATTATTGAACAGCAATTTTTTTTATGCAAACTTTTCCAATTTTATATATATAACCAGTTATGAATAAAGATTTTAATTTAATATCCTACTTGCAGTAAAAACCACAATAACAAACACCACAGACCTCATTAGGTGAGGGGAAGTCTCCCTAGTGGCAAGAGGAAATGGTCTTGTTACGTCAGCACTGTAAATCTCATTATATCCAAACACGTCTTGTCACTAGTAAAAAGCTAATTTCTATAATGAAAAACATCATTAAAAGAATCTCGACAGGGGGAAATGGAAGGTGTAATGAGCAACTAGGAAGAATCTAGTTATTGACCTTAGTACTGTTCTCGTTAGTGACGTAATGACTGTTCTCATTAGTGACCCCAATACTGTTCTCACAAAAGAACCAAAACATCTTTTCGTAAATGGCTCAAGTGTTGTTCTCGGTAGTGACCCCATGACTGTCCTCGTTATTGACCCTAGTATTGTCCTCGTTAGTGACCTCAGTATTGTCCTCGTTAGTGACGCCATAACTATTCCTGTTAATGACAAGCAAGCCAGATTTTGTTCCTGGCACGTGCGCGGATCGATGTTCAGCTTTCAGTGATATATTTATTATGTAAATTGATACAGGTTTTGTATTCCCTGCCCTTGTATAAAACATGGATGTGTTGCACCACACTTTTGGGTGTGCGTGCGTGCGTGTGTGTACTCGCATAATTGTGCTTGCGGGGGTTGAGTTTCGGCTCTTTGGTTCCGCCTCTCGACCACCAATCAACTGACGTTCAGATTCCTTAGTTTGTGGCGCTATATCATATCTACCTCTGAAACTGTGTATGGAGTTTGCCTCCACCACTTTAGTGCCTAATGCATTCCATTTGTTAACTATTCTGGCACTGAAAAAGTTCTTTCTAATGTCTGTGTGGCTGATTTGGGTATTAAGTTTCCACCTGTGTTCCCTTCTACGTGTGCCACCTGAGTTAATGTCTTAATGTATCCTGTCAATTCCTCGGTGTGCTTTGTATATTGTGATCATGTCTCTCCTAACTCTTGTCTTTCAACGACTTGAGGTTTAGTTCCTGTAGTCTTCCCTCGTAACTCATGGCCCTCAGCTCAGGGGCTAGTCATGTTGTATGTTTTTGATTCTTCTCCAATTTAGTCTTTTTCTAGACTAGTGTTTATGTTTGTGTATTCACTTATTTGTACTCACCTATTTGTGCCTGCAGGATCGAGCTCTAACTCTTGGACCCCACTTTTTAAGCCGTTGGTTGTCTAATGCAATGACATCTGACCTATTTCCCTATCATACCTGTTTTTAAAGTTATGAATGGAGTTAGCCTCTACAACCTGCTCCCTTAGGCCATTCCATTTACTCACTAAACTTACGTTAAAGGAAAACTTTCTAACATCCCTATGACACATCTGAGTCTCAAGCTTCCATCCGTGCTCCCGTTGTTCTGTTGATATTCATTGTAAACAATTCCATTGTTTCCACCCTGTCAATCCCTCTAAATATTTTATACCTGTGTGTGTGTGTGTGTGTGTGTGTGTGTGTGTGTGTGTGTGTGTGTGTGTGTGTGTGTGTGTGTACGAGTGTGTGTCTTTTTGTTTACTATCAACTTTCTTTCAGTTTCTTCTTAACAACAAGGAGACAAAAAGTGCCTTTCAGAGCGGTAACAAAAGAGCAGGAAGTCATTCTGTCCCTGGACCTCCATTTTCTTAGGCGTTCATTCATACAATGGAAATACGAAGACGGGAAAGAAGTCAAACAAGAGAAGTCAGACAACTGAAGGAAGTTAAGTAAACAACGAAGAGGAAAAACTGAAAGGAGAGGAAGAAGTCAAATCAAGTCAAATTAACTCATGAGGTCAAATAAAAGGAAACAGGAAAAAAGAATACGGAAAAGAAATTTACATGAAAATGAGAAAGGTGTATAAAATAATTAACAAAAAAGTAAATTTATAATTACAATGTAAATATATCTTCGGATGTAACCTACGCCCTTTCTCATGGTACTGTATGCAATACAAGAGACCTTGTATTGCAAACAAGGTCTATACATCACCTTGAGAAAGGATGTAGGTGACATCCGAAAATAGGGTTTATAATACACTTACATATATATATATATATATATATATATATATATATATATATATATATATATATATATATATATATATATATATATGATCCTTCCTTCTTCTTCCTTCAAGCACTACGGCATTGAAGCAAGTTTCTCAATAATAATAATTATTATAAAAATAACGTCTATTCAAAGTAATAATTTTAATCAAATTGTAATAATAATATAAATAAACCTACTGGAGATGCTCTCTATAACAATCAAGAGAGACAGAGATGTTCCCTTTGAACAAATCGAACCATTTCGGTGTACTTATCCCCTGAGTTATGGCAAGAAAGGGCCGCATTTTGACAGCATGCCGGTGATTAAAATATACTCTCATTTTAATAATGCAAGGATCTTGTTAATGAATAACTAGTTTCACTGTAAACAGGTTTTAATCATATCATATTATTTAGAATTGTATATCCAAAACTGCACCGAAAAAATGCAGTTCTAGTTTTAAAACTTAACTGAAAACAACATTAACCAGCAAATAATAATATTAATAAAATATTTCGGACTTGTATTGATTATATATATATTGGAAAGAACAGTCAAAAGTTTCCTCCAATATTGATTAATATAAGTGAGAAAACAGTTGGCAGATATAAGTAGAAGTGGGAATGTATGATTAATAGAACAATAGATAGAACAGAAGGATGGATAGTAAAGGTAGAGAGAGAAGAAGAATAGATTGAGAGAAAACAGGGGGACGAAGAGAGACAAAAGAATACGGAAGAAGGAAAAAGGCCTGCAGCATAAACTGAAGAAAAGAGTGAAGGAGGCAGAGTGGAACACAAGACACGTAGTCACGTGAGAGCCTGGCTGTGCTGGCTTAATATAGGAGTCAGCCAACACACAGGAACAGACAGGAAGCAGTAGGCCATTGTGTATGTGTAGCTGGTGTGAAGGCGAGCGCCACCCTCCAGCAATTGTGGGTATGACTCGGAGCTCAAGAAGCTTATTTACTATTTGTGTGTGTGTGTGTGTGTGTGTGTGTGTGTGTGTGTGTGTGTGTGTGTGTGTGTGTGCTGTGTGTGTGTGTGTGTGTGTGTGTGTGTGTGTGTGTGTGTGTGTGTGTGTGTGTGATTCGATGTAGATTTGTTATTTCCTGGGTTATATAAATAATTCTATCAGCTTATTTCTTTGGCGCTAATTATAATTCAAATATCCTGATGCCCGTCCAGCCTAGAGACTCGTGTGTACAAAATTTATTCAATATTTTTGTATTCGGTATGTCAGTTGTTTCGGTATCGGTGAGATAAATACAAACTTCCTGTTCTGTTATATATATATATATATATATATATATATATATATATATATATATATATATATATATATATATATATATATATATATATGTCGTACCTAGTAGCCAGAACTCACTTTTCAGCCTACTATGCAAGGACCGATTTGCCTAATAAGCCTAGTTTTCATGAATTAATTGTTTTTCGACTACCTAACCTACCTAACCTAACCTAACCTAACTTTTTCGGCTACCTAACCTAACCTAACCTATAAAGATAGGTTAGGTTAGGTTAGGTAGGGTTGGTTAGGTTCGGTCATATATCTACGTTAATTTTAACTCAAATAAAAAAAAATGACCTCATACACAATGAAATGGGTAGCTTTATCATTTCATAAGAAAAAAAATAGAGAAAATCTATTAATTCAGGAAAACTTGGCTTATTAAGCAAATCGGGCCTTGCATAGTAGGCTGAGAAGTGAGTTCTGGCTACTAGGTACGACATATATATTTATATATATTCTTAATTTTTTTTATTTTCTCACTCATCATGCTGTTTATAATAAAATTATAAACGCATGATGAGTGAAAAAATATACATCTACGTCAATATACTTAAAATGCCAGGAGCTTCGGAGTCTCAAACCACAACTTCCTCTTGTCCAGAACTCTCTCGCTCCTCATTTTTTTCTTTCTCAACTACCTTTTTCTCAACACTCGCTCTCATCTCTCTCATTTCCAATTCTCTAATTCTCGACTCTCTCATTAGCAAGTTCTCAATTCTTTATTATCTACTCTTATTTGTATCGTTATCATCCATATTCTTCTAAAATCTCTCGTTTACTACACTTTCGTCTTCACTTCTACTTGCTGTGTAAACGTGTTTAAATTGTGTTTGAAAGAAAAATTATACCTGATATTCCATTTTCCCTACATCCATGAGAGTAAATATAAATTAAGTCGCTAGCAGGTCTTTCATTCCATACACAGCTCCATGTAATCCTCCGTAATTACTACCTATCCAATCACTGGAACTCTGATGTTCATATAGAATCTTCTGTCCCACAGACTCTATGACATCTATTTATGTACCGACATTCCCACCATCTTCGTATTGAAGCCTTTCTCTACGAACTAGCTTCCCTTCCTTTCACTTATTACCCCTCTTCTCTCCATTTCTACGTTCTGGCAGCTTTTCCATCTACATCCTGACATCCGTCCCAACTGTGTAATTGTAACCTTCAAAGTCAATAACTGACATCTTTCTGATAGACGAATTGGCACCCAGCCAGACTATATACTAACACCACTCCCACTGTTTTCTAATACCCGTTCCCCTCTACTCTTTGACCTCTCTCTCCTACTTTGACATTCTTCTTATTAATCCTGTACCACCGCTCCCATCTGCGTACGGAAACTATTCCCATTTCCTTTTAAAATGTAACTATTTTGAAAACTAGCAGGAAAATAAATCATAAGCTTTCCTATATTTTCTAGCTAAATTTTGAAGGCAAGATGGATTAAATAGCATTTCTTGACCACGATGAATTATTTGTTGGCAAAAGATTAAGTTTTGTACAACATATTCCACCAACATTGTGGTGATGTGTAAGTCATGTGACGAATTCTAGTAGATAACTTACATTTCGCAACAGGGTTACTATGATAACACACACACACGCAAACTCACACAAACACACACACACACACACACACACACACACACACACACACATACACACACATACACACACATACACACACACACACACACGCACACACACTCACACTCACACTCACACTCACACACAGATATATGTCCTTGCGGCCGAGCTAACAACGCTTGGAAGACGTAGTCCAAATGACCCAAGCTCGATTTCCGGCCGAAGCAGTAACAAATAGGTAGGGTTTCTTTCACCTGATATCTCCATTCACCTAGCAGTAAATATATACCTGAAAATTAGACAACTGCATCCATGGAATGTTTATATGTATTAGAGGGATATGTACGTTGTGGATATGATGGAGAAAAACAGTTAAGTTATCGGTTCATTACACATGGGACAGTTAGAAAGGCGGGTTCCAAGAGCTGAGTCAAACACACGAATTTTTTGTACTAGCCAAAATAGTCACTTATGCTGGAGTCCGACTTATGTAGAACCATGTGCAGCAGCGCAGGAACATCCCTGCAAAAAAAAAAAATTAGTGTGCGGTTTCCTTTACTTTCATCACCTTCATCTCAAGTATCACCCCCTCCACCCCTCACCCCCCCCTCTCACATACTCATCACCTTCACCTCAACCCTCCCAACATATTCCCTATTATAATCACTTAGATATAGGGGTTGTTCATGCCCGTGCAACCTCCTGGGTGGCATAACCTTCATCAATCAATCACTTAGATTGCAAAAAAATATATTTATTGTTATATTCAGAGATGATGTGACATACTGATGATTCATTTCGTTACGTCAGGTGACGTATTTACTTCTCCGTTGCAGTGTTCGAACGTACGCCATGTTGATGCTTCATTACGTCGAGTGAAGTATTTACGGCTCCGTTGCAACGTCTAGATGAATGCCGTTGTGTTACATCACGAGAGGCAGATGCCTCCTGGAGAATGGTGGCTAAATATAAAATTCTCAGATTAACAGAATCGCAATTTTAACTGGAGAGAAAATTATGTTTTTATCAGATAATTACTGCAACAAAACAGTGGTATTATTTCCATGTTTTTTTTCAAGTCTTTTCGGTTTTTTGTTGGAGTTTGGCATATCTTATGGGTGTTATATTTGTTGAATTTGCTTCAAAACTCTCCGTTTTTCTTCTTCATGTTTAAGATGTTCATGTTTCCTTATCACTATTTATTCCTGATCATCGGAAGTTTAGAGTAATAACTCACTCGCTCTAAATATCCTATTTACATATTAAAAAAAATACTGAGTTAGCTTGGAGAATTTTTCGTCTAATTCATTAGAAATTTACAACTGTTGTGCTGGAAATTCTGTGTTTTCTATTATTATCTTGAGTTATTGTTATGTGCTTTTTGTTCTCTTATTGTTACGTGGGTGTGTGTGTGAGCATCAACTCATCCATCTCATCAGTAAAGCTATTTGGATAATAGGTCTTTTACCACTTTTCTAATAAGAACCCAATATCAGTATGAATTAGACTTGCATCTGTTTTTTTCCTATAGTTCATAAGTGCTCTCATAGCGTAGATATCAAGCGCAATTATGTTTCCTATGTAACTTATACTTTTACGGTTATTAAACCCAAATTACATAAAGAGACTCGATCCAATTCGTCGTGAAGAGCAATTCAGTACCTTCGCTGGTCCTTGGGAACACGAGATAGAACGAGGCGCCGCGTCTTTGCTAATACCACACAGGCTGCCTAATGGAGCGGAAGGTCGTCTTATATAGAAGTGTGTTTGATCTTGGTGAATAATGACGACACACATGCCAGTACGACTCCGTTATCTGCTTCCCTTCATCACCGACCAAATGCGTGTTCTTATCTGACTACTTTGGCTAAAGAGAGCTCGAAGATAAGACGCGGGTTAGGAGCACCAGGAGAAGACAACGAAGTAGAGAAGCACCAGGAGAAGATAACGAAGTAGAGAAGCACCAGGAGAAGATAACGAAGTAGAGAAGCACCAGGAGAAGATAACGAAGTAGAGAAGCTCCAGGAGAAGATAAGGAAGTAGAGAAGCACCAGAAGAGGATAACGAAGTAGAGAAGCACCAGGAGAAGATAACGAAGTAGAGAAGCACCAAGAGAAGATAACGAAGTAGAGAAGCACCAGGAGAAGACAAAAAGTAGAGAAGCACCAAGAGAAGATACCGAAGTAAAAAAGCACCAGGAGAAGATAACAATATCAAAGTTGAACAGGTTCTGTTAGCTCTTGCTGCGGCTTCCTCTAAATGACCTGTGTTTCCTTAAGTGCAAATATTATTTTCGGAATTACAGATCTATGATTTTCTGTATCCCGTAAATGTTCATAAAAATGAATAAGTTGTACAGTATATTGTGTCCTAACTCTTATGTAATCTGATGTGTACGATTGTCCAATTATCACTGCATTTTATACTAATGTCCACGTAATTAACCGAACGTCAGGCGCACGTTATCCGCACTTCTCGCATCATCAGCGACACTTTT